>NC_140967.1:8546289-8723789 GCF_056783735.1 Eptatretus burgeri | reverse complement strand
TGATTTACCTCAGGAATAATCAGACAAAAGAAGAGTGGGGACGAAATGAAGAAGAAAATGATTTAAGCAACCCTAGCTATTAGATCATCGCAACGCACTCCCTTGTTGTCCCGCTAAACAAAAGGAAAGGGACTATCTCCACGTATAATAATGGAATAACTGTCTTGGGACACCTATCTGTTATATGCATGCGGTTCCGAGAACCGCAACAATATGTTAACAATGTATTTAAATAAATATCTCATTAATAATATTTTTACTATTCATATTGTATTTCACTAATTCTATTTGGTGTCATTTTACGATCTTAAATAAACTTGTTTTAATCTGCTAATTGTAGCTCCCGGTGTTAGCAAATGTCTGACTAGTTGTTTTATTCTATTGATAAGTACAGTGCTATGTTCACAAACGTCTGACTCGTTGTTTTAATCTATTAATAAGTTCAGTGCTGTGTTCGTAAACGTCTGACTTGTTGCTTTAATCTCTTGATTCGTTCAGTGCTGTGTTAGTAAACGTCTGACTAGTTGTTTTAATCTATTGAAAAGTTAATTGCTGGGTGTGGTTGCTCTCACAGTCCTAATTTCTTCACCTGCAACTATACCATAGAATAACTTCTTATGAATGTTGCTGTCTATGAAAGGCATTCGTACAATGTGGAATGGAAAAGCATCTCGTTTATCAAATAATTTGGTGTGAAATTTATTATTATTGATGTCGATTTGTAATTCCAAAAAAGAAACTGAAGTGCGAGTTTGTTTTTCCTTTTTTAATTCGAGCTCTTTTAGATGTATATTTCATCATGAAGCTCATCAAATACAAATCCATCATTAATTGCTCGGAAATCACCAATTAATCAAAAGATGTTTCCACACCTTCGTGCAGTTGTTAGTTCATTCCTGCACATGCTCTGGACCCAATCAGACTCGTGCATGTGCAGGAATAAATTTTCAAAGAAAGGGGCCAGATCTGAACCCATGGCTATCCCCACTGTCTGCTGGAGTATCTTGTTGCCAAATGTAAAAAAGTTGTTCAGAAGAAATCGAATACTTTCTTTTATTTTAATTTTTTGAAAAAACGACATGAATAATGATTTTCTCTTTTTGGACCAGTTTGCTCTTTTTTGATAAACTTTATTGTATACTTTATTACCTGCTGCAAATGCTTGATCTCCCACTCTGTCCAATGCAATTGTAAGCTTGTCATGTGGAATGTTTGTGTATAATGTCGAAAAATCATAAATTGAGAAATATTTACCCTTACCGTTGTTATTAGTGTTGTGGATACTGTCGATTATAGGTTTGGAATTATCAATGAGCCAGATTTTCTAAAACCAGAATAAAATCTCACCTTTTCATGGTAATTTTTTAAGCATTTATAAATTCGTTTCATCACCCCTGTAGTCCTACCTGACAATGGTTTAAAACTGCATTCTCCACGAGTGATGATGAACCTCATCTTACGAGAGGTGTTTTTGTGATCCAGTAAATGAATGGTAATTTATGGTGTTTATTTGGAACTAACAGTTTTCTATCTTCTGAGTGATAGTGACTTCTGAGTTTGGTGTTGTATCAAGTCTATTTTAATGTCGTTACTCATTTTGTTGGTCTTTCAAAGTCCATTTTGTAAGCCCAATTCATCCAAAAGTGTTTGAATGTAGAATGTTTTACATAAAAGTGCAAAATTATTATTTGCTTTGTCAATTGAAACAATAACATATTATGTTTGCAGCTGTTTTAAACAATGATGTTTCCAGATTGTTGAAAATTATTTTTGGATTCTTGATTCAAACTTTACTTTTCAATTTGATTCAACAATTCTCCTTTGTACACGTTTCTCCACCTCCTCCAACCATCAAGCCATTCGTGTGTTTGGTACTTTGTGTTTTTCAGTTTGTTCTCTCATCCATTCCATCAGCCTCATCATTGTAAGTTACGTTGCCTTATTCCAGTTAATCCTTTTATTTTCTCCATAATTTGATCCTTTTGTAAGTAATGTACAAAATTTTCTATCTTTCACTGTTCTGAGATCACCTATGATAATGTGTTTATGATGTGGAATTTAAATACAGAATGTTCACAATTACAATGATGTGTGTTATTTAACCATTCCTCAATGTCTATAGATTTCACAGTTTCCTTATATTTGAAGATTTTCCCCCGAATTGTATTTTGTGAAGTGTACACAACCCTTAGTGGCTCTCTTTCCTGCATTGTTTCTGGAAGTTTACTCCACACTTCCTTCTGTTGTAGTATTTTCTCGATATTGATCATTTCCACACCTTCATTATCAAACATAATTTTGATGATGTCATCTTATTTTCGACAAGTAACTTTAGATTTGTATTTGTACATTGTATTGTCAATCATGTCCATAATTACTTCCATGTGTTGGATTGTATAGTCCTCTTGATCATCCTCTTCCATTAATCTTAACGATTTTCAAAACTTTTTTCAGTTGTTTCTTTTTAAACTATTGATCTTTATTCTACTGCTGTTCAGTAATCTACAGATAAATGATTTGTTAGGATTTAACCATTCATTTACGATTTGTTGTGGGGTGTCTGTAACTGCAACTGAACGTTTACATCCATAATTATGTACTCTTTGTCTCGGAGAGTCTCGTGGTAAGGTGTTAAAAACAGAGGCGATTATGTTTTGTCCATTTTATTTTTGCATCATTAATTCTTTCATTTAATCCATATGGATAAGCAGTTCTTAATTCTTTAATCCAGAGAAGTTCTCTACGCTTATGCAATTGTGTGATTGTTTTATCTTCCATCCCATCCTTTTTTCGGCCATCACCGCTTATCTTTTATACAACCGGAACACTGAAGCTCACATTTTTACAGTATCCATGTGTAAAGTGACGAGTGAGTAGTGGACAACCAGCAGTTTTATCTGGGTTCCTCGTGCCGCTCCTGTGTGCATTCATTCTTACATTACATCTGTATGTTGTTTCACCAACGTATTGCGTCACACATTTGCGACAAGTCAATAAGTAAACTATATTTTGCTTGAGGTTTCAGATGTAATTATAATTCTCTGGTTTCTTTTAATTTGTAAAATCTAGCCATTACTGCATAACTAATTATATTGTTTGTGGCAAATATCGGACTAGTTTTGCAATTGCAAGTCCAACATTTATGCACTTTGCTTTTGGATAAGTGTTCCCCATTGGCTAACCCAGAATGGCCACCTCCTATAGCCAGGATATCTGAGTTAACTACATTACTTCAAACATTACACACAAACACAAAACTATTATCAGAACAGCTTTACACACAACAGCACAACAAAGTATGCAAAGTGATTTATTGGCATATCTGCAAAAATTTCAACATCCCAGTTCCAGAAAACTCATGGAAATACAAGCCAAGGGCAAATCGTTGAAAATAAGGACGTCATGCTCACGTACGACCTGATGATGCTATCGAGCATGAACATAGATAATAAAGCCTTGCGACCGGACATCGTTCTCAGGAACAAAAATTAAAAGACAGCATTGCTGATCGAGATGAGTACCCAGCGATTTTGGCTTAAATAATGCAGAAATGAAGAAAAATGACCAAATACCAGGACCTCAAAAATGAGATCAAGACATCTTGCTCGCTGAAGAGCGTCGAAATTGCACCACCAGTGATAATTGGAGCAATAGGAATAATAAAGAAGAACTTCACCGAGATTTTGAAAACCATCCCCGGGAATATCACCATAAACAAACTGCAATTGGAGGCAGTCCTGGGATGATAATCCTGAAAAAGAGCCCTCGGAACAAAACTCTGAGAACAACAAAGTTGAACAGCTTGGTCCATGAACTGTGATCCCTCACCGAAGTGAAGGTGGATACTTTGAGTCATGAGAGGACTTCCTACCATCTCCTCAAACCTGTAAATGGAGACAAAAACAACAACAACAACACACACACACACACACACACACACACACACACACACACACACACACACACACACACACACACACACATACACATACACATACACATACACATACACACACGACCGTAGCATAATTGATGCGGGCTACATCATTTTTCCTCTCCGGATTAGCGTTATAATGAGTGTGGGAGGCTAACCAGGAAGCTGTCTTCCAAACTTCGCATAAGAGGCTGCGTTCTTCCATTGTTTTTGATATAATCCTGTTTATCCTGGGTCATTTTCCTTTGTAAGTTACGGATGTTGTTGTACCTTGTAATCTATGAGGCCTTGCATACCACTGCAGACATTTTCTTTTTTTTATGGCAGAGAATAAGTTTTACGGCAGAGAGTTTTATTGATTTGGTACTTTAGCAATGTATTATGGTGTCTTTATCAGTCTTGTTACTTCCGCCCACTGAAGGTGGACGGAAGTTATGCTTTCACCCCTGTCTGTCTGTTTATTTGTGAACAATATATAGTCATGCGCCGCTTAACGACGTTCTGGGCAACGACGGATCGCATATACGACGGATCTGCCAGCTGTAAGAAAAAAAAAAGAAAAAAAGGTAACTGAAAAATTCCTATCGCCAAGTGATGTAGCCTCGTATAAAAATAGCACATACAATTATGTACACTGTACAGTACATAATCTATCTATAATTCCAGCAATGTGTGTGTGTGTGTGTGTGTGTGTGTGTGTGTGTGTGTGTGTGTGTGTGTGTGTGTGTGTGTGTGTGTGTGTGTGTGTGTGTGTGTCTGTCTGTCTGCGACCGCAGTTTCTCGACGACCACCAGTCCGATCGGATTGAAACTTGCCAGGAATATTGCCGGAGCCCCGCGGATGTGCCTTTTCAAGGTTTTATATCAATCGAATGAGCGGTTCCCAAGTTACGGCCATTTATCTGTCAACCAATGACAGGACATGGTGCTATGACGTCACAAATGACCTCACAATTAATGTTTATTTAATTATTTTTTTGTTTTTTTTTGCACGATTGACGTCACAATTCTTCTTCGTTTGGTATGATGTCACAATCGATGCTGGAGACCTGAGTATGTGCCTTTTCAAGGTTTGATATTGTTGCGGATTCGCGCCCGCCGGCGTGCGAACGGCCACATAACTCGAATCGCGGCACGTCGCCCACCGGACGGACAATTCCGTCGTGACCCTCTCGGACTAACGCCGGGAACTAGTCACGGGTGGGCCTTTCGACCTCACCACGATCGTGCCAATCGGCCCCCCGCGTGGGATAGGGTTGCTCGCCAAATTCGACCTACCTAAGTACCCACACGGAGGGTAGACCGGGCGACCGCACCTCGCCGCAGGTCGACTTCGGACACGGGCCACTTTAAGCGACCCGTTCCGTACTATCGGGATAACCGAGCGGTGTTATCGTCAACCTGGACGGTTCGATTAATTATCGGGCGTTTTAGCCCACGACCAACCCTTTACGTGAAGTAAGATGGAGATTCAATAAAGGAAAAGACGAAGCGAAACGGGAAAACAGTTCAACATAAAGCACATTTATTTCGCGATGAACGGAAAGCACACATATACAATTACACCAAAAGCAAATGTAAAAGAAGAAGAAACACACAATAATACACAAAAAGCAAAAGACAATGCAGAGCTAACCGACTACCGAGCACACGGCAACACTTATACAGTTTTACTTCACAGACGGCGCCGACAACACATATACTCAAAGCAAAAGAAAAAGGGACCACCCTCCACTATGAGGGGGCAGACGGCCTGGGGCCGAGACCACGTCGAGCCTACCCGTCTGGTGATGAGCCGCAAAATGGCGCTGGCGCCCCGACTCCGCGGGCCTCGCTGGGACTGCCTGGTATGGGGTGGGAACGGGGCCCCCTTCTCGCACTATCTCAGTGCGGGGGGAAACAGGAGGGGGTTGTTGATGCTCGGGGGAAGGAGGATATCTCCCTGTCTCGGGTCCCGCGACGAGTGTCTCCACCACGACCTCGGTCGCGTTGCCGGCCTCTCCCTCCGCAGCTCCCCGACTCTGACACGAGCACCCCCTCGACCGCCTTCGCCGCCGCCACCTCTCCAACTCTCCACAGCTCCGTCCAACTGCCTTCTCCGACTCCTCTCTTGACTGGCTCTTCCCAACTCCACCGACTCCGAACTCCACTTGACTGACTACTACTACTTCTTCTTTTCCCAACTCCACCCTTGCTCTTCCCAACTCAACTCCGAACTGCTCCTTTGGCGAGCGAACGCAGCCCTTTATAGCCCCCGGGGCCTCGCTCCTTCGCCTTCGACCCTTTACCTTCGACCCTTCACCTCTGGCTGGCTCCCCATTGGACCGAGGAAAAGTGGGCGTGAATGCTTTTTGATCCATGAATTTGCATATAGCGATATTACTCCAACGCACCTGGAGGCGGGGCCTAATCGCCCCACGCTCGCCGATAGGACGGAACAGAAGTGGGCGTGAGTCGTTTTTGATCCGTTTTCTTCGGAAAGGCTGTGATGTTTCTGCACACGCTGCTCGGTGCACGCCCTGCACGAGTCCAGTATCGGTGCCCACAAGCGGCGCGGAAATGGCGGTGATGCGATGGTTGCGAGAGCGAGATGTAACGGTAAAGGTCGTGGCTGTTGGCGTTGTTGTTGTTGTGAAGCGGCGTTGCGGCTGGTGGTTGTTGTGTGATGGCTGTTGAGACGTGGTTGGTGGTGGTAGTAATGGCGGCTGATCCAAAATAAAGATAGTAAAAGAAAAACGGCTATCTAGAAGGGTCGCAGCCCGAATGAATGACATTTATTCCCTCGAAACAACGGGTTTGGGCCTAACTACACATATACTTACAGAGATATCTCACCTAAGGGACCTGAATGGTGGTTTGCGAATTTCGTCAACCACAACAATATGACTCGGACAAGCGGTTCCCAACTTACGGCCATTTATCTGTCAACCAATGACAAGACACGGTGCTGTGACATCACAAATGACGTCACAATTAATGTTTATTTATTTATTGTTTTTTTTTGCACGATTGACGTCACAATTATTTTTCTTCTTCGTTTGGTATGACTTCACAATCGACGCTGGGGACCTGAATATGTGCCTTTTCAAGGTTTGATATCGTTCTTCATCCGCTTCAGCAAGTGTTTCCCAAGGTTTGAAAGCTGTTTTTTTCCCAAGGTTTGAAAGCTGTTTTTTTTCCCAAGGTTTGAAAGCTGTTTTTTTCCCAAGGTTTGAAAGCTGTTTTTTTCCCAAGGTTTGAATTAATTGTTCAAATTATTAATTAATCCCAAGGTTTGAATTTTCCCAAGGGAATGAGCTGTTTCCCAAGGGTTTGAAAGCTGTTTTCTCCCAAGGTTTGAATTAATTGTTGTGCTTGGTAGATATTTGTGAATACATTTACAGAGAGAGAGGGGGGAGAGAGGAGTGGGGAGAGATGGGGGCGAGAGAGGGGGGCGAGAGAGGGGGTGAGAGAGGGGAGGGAGAGAGGGGGAGTGAGAGAGAGGGGGCATCACAATTCAAGAGAGGAGGCGAGAGAGGGTGGCGGGAGAGGGGGGTGAGAGTGGGGGCGAGAGAGAGAGGGGCAAGAGAGGAGGGGGCGAGAGAGAGGGGGCGTCACAATTCTTCTTCGTCGTTTTAGATGACGTCACAATTGACGCCTGGGACCTGAGTACGTTTCCCAGGTGTTTTCCAAGTTATGGCCATTGATGATACGGTTGGTCCGATCTAATTGAAACAATGCCCAATCCAGTCGTCGTTTACGAGAGCGAAGGAACGAAGCTACACATACTGGCACGCACCTACGGACCCGCACTAGTGCCTCATAATCTATCTATAATTCCAGCAATCTCTGTGTGTATGTGTCTGTCTGTCTGTCTGTCTGTCTGCGACTGCAGTTTCTCGACGACCGCCAGTCCGATCGGATTGAAACTTGCCAGGAATATTGCCGGGGCCCCGCAGATGTGCCTTTTCAAGGTTTGATATCGATTGGACAAGCGGTTCCCAAGTTACGGCCATTTATCTGTCGGCCAATGACAAGACACGGTGCTATGACGTCACGAATGACGGCACAATTAATGTTTAATCATTTATTTTGCACGATCGACATTCCGATCTGACTGAAACTTGCCAGGGCTATTGCCGGGGCCCCGCGGATGTGCTTTTCAAGGTTTGATATTAATCGGACGAGCGGTTCCCAAGTTACGGCCATTTATCTGTTGACCAACGACAGGACAACACAATTCTTCTTCTTTTGATATGACGTCACAATTGACGCTGGGGACCTGAGTATGTTTCCCAAGTTATGGCCATTTATGATACGGTTGGTCCAATCTAATTGAAATAATGCCCCAATCCAGTCGTCGTTTACGCACCTATGGGCCCGCCTCTACGGGCCCGTACTGGTGATAATAAATGACAGTGTGGCCCTGTTATAATGCGATCGTTGAGGTCCATAGAATGTCATCGCGAAAAAAAACAGGATCGTGCTAAATTGGGATTCAAGGAAATCGGCTTTCATACTGAACCAATGTTTTCACGTTTACCTTCAAGCAAGTAAATTACCTTTGAATTGAAGAATTCCACGAATAAATCGTTGTTCTTAGTCGACATCAAAACACAAATTTATTTTTAGTGAAGCTTTTTATGTTGTTAAAACAATCGCACTGTTCCGGAAGAAGAAAAAACAAAAAAAAAAATATATATATATATATATATATATATATATATATATATATATATATATATATATATATATATATATATATATATATAAATATATGTATATATATATATATATATATATATATATATATATATAGCACAATTGACAGGTGCTCGTTTCTTCATTTATAAATTATAACATCGATGCAATGATTACGTATTTATAAAATCCAAACGCTATTTATTCACCTTTCTATAATCGATGCGAGAGGACATTGTAAGCTGCTGCTAACAACATCGATGGCCGTCATGAACAGCACAAAGGTAAATCAAACGCGTCCTCCGTCTCTCTTGGATGTGTGTTCCAATTGCCGACAGTATTCAGTACAGTAACATGCTGTACAGGTTTGTATCCGAGGAGCAATAGGCCACACCATAGAGCCGAGGTGTCTAGGTTTGTGTAAGTATGATGTTCGAAAATGAAAACGAAAAAAAAAATGATGTTCGCCCAACGACGACGTCGCTTAACAATGCGTTTCTCAGAATGGAACCCCGTCCTTAAGTGGCGCATGACTATCTCAAAAGGTTGTGGACGGATTCGGTCGAAATTTGGTCGAGAGCTTGGGTACGTGACAAGGACAAAATGATTAAATTTTTGGTGAAGATCCCAATCCGGATCTGGATCCGAGAATTTTTAAAGTGATTTTTCACCATGGAGAGATCGGGCAAAAACAATATAGAGCAGGATTTCTCAAAAAGTTGTGCACGGATTCGGAAGAAAGTTGGTGGGCAGGTTGAGAATGTAACATGGAAGAATTGATTTGACTTTACTTTAGTGAAGATCCGGATCCGGATTCGATAATTTTTTTATGTGATTCCTTACCATTGAGTGATAGGGCGAAAACGATACATAGCACGATATCTCAAAAAGTTATGAACGGATTCGGATGAAACTTGGTGGATGGGTTGGTTAGGTGGCAAGAACAAGGCAGTTAAACTTTAGTTCTGGTCCGAGTCCAGATCCGGCCTACCAGTGGGATACAAAACCTGAACTAATCAGCTTTACGGAGGTGTGTGCTACACCGAGTGCTCTTCTGCTTCGCTTTGAAAATGCTCGAGAGTAAAAGGTATGGCGTTTAAAGGCGTATAACTTCACTCGAAAGTAGCTTTTTCAGCATATTATTTTGAACACATTTGATGGGGCGGTCATTTTCTTCCTGTGCCATCCCTACATATGGAGTACTACCTTACTCCATGATGCATTGCTTTGATTTGATGTACCATACTCTTTCCAGAGCAATGCTGCCACCGAAGCAGTTTCTTAGCAAAGGTTAAGCTGGGTGGTTTGCCATTGCCTTCCCAGCATTGTTTGTCCATGTTCTGTCCTTTTCGATGCTGAGTCAAGCAAGTCAGCAGCACGGACCATTTTCGAAGACTCTGGTATGACTCTGCCCGGGTTTGAACCACTGACCTCCCAGACTCAGTGGACGCTATAGCTATTACGCCAAATCTGGTGTGTGTGTGTGTGTGTGTGTGTGTGTGTGTGTGTGTGTGTATGTGTGTGTGTGTGTGTGTGTGTGTGTGTGTGTGTGTGTGTGTGTGTGTGTGTAAGAAATATTGTTTTACACGGTTAGGATAATCCATAAAGGCACAGTCAACCGAATTATGAAACTTGACTCATGCCATACCTGTTTTTATACAGACAGGCAAAAGCAAATCAAGTCTCAGAGACATTTTATTTCCTTCATAACCCACAAACTTCTTCAAAGCCAAGCAAACGAATCGAGCATGTGGACCTGTTTTAATCTGCTGAGTGTTAATCACCTTCCAGTCCAACGCACCAGTGTTTGAAGTGGAAAACAAAACATACTTTTAAGATTACTCTTTCTTATTCATGCCATCATGCACGATCGGTCGTTTGGTCCCTCTGCATTTGCTTCCGGCGAGATCTCATAAAATATGCATGTACATTTACTAAAGTTGGAAAATTATTGGACATATGTAATGTCCATCCTGGTTGGTCTTCCTTGATGAGGTTATCTGGTCACGTGTGCCCAGTGTGGGCGGGATTGTAGTGCGGGTCGAGCGAGTTTGGCTGGGTCAGAATTGTTTGGCCATCAGCAGTGCTGGTTTTCCAATGGTGCTTGGCCCACACTCGGACCGGCCCGTAGCGACTGATGTTTTAAAAATATTTATTTATTGATTATTTTTTTTAAATTTAAGTGTACACATCATAATCCATTTCCATTAAAGAATATTTAGTATATAATTTAATGCTACTTTTACAAAACATACTAAATATTTGAATTGAAAAAAAACCCCACAACTACCATTTCCTGGCGCGTGACGTCACCACAGCCAACACTTCATGGCGGACGTTCCAATTCTTGTAGCACACGTGCACAGCGGGAGAGTTATAATTGGTTTAGAGGAAAACTGGATAATTAGTAACGCAAATGATGAAAAAACATTTTAGGATCGCTCACAAACGCAGGCATAAAGCAGATAATGATAAAAATGAAGCAAAACTGCCTCATATCAGCTGCTACTTCAGTTACAGTGTTTCTGCTTCAACTTCAAATTGTAACTAAAACTTATATTACAGCTGTATGCTGCGCTAATATAAAGACTACTTCTGTATTGATCTGTATTTTGCAATTGCTCCCCAAATGGTGGCTCACAAATTAGTTTGGCGCCAGGCCCCAAAAAGTATAAATCCGGCCCTGTCCGTAGGTCATGCCTGCCGTGGGTTTATTGGCCTTTCCTCTGGGTTCAATAGTCTTTTCTGATAAACATGTCCATATATGGAAAGAGCACACAGACGACAACAACTATGATGATGATAACATTGTAAAATATCCTTTGTTTTTCAGCTGGTTTATTTAATTGTACATTGCGATTGAGACTTTCAAATCTTTAATTTCTACTGGATGTTTCTCCAGCTTGGAGTACACATGAAGGCAATGTACAAAATGCATGACATACTAAAAAAATACCTGTTCACACTCTGCAGACATCACCAGTGATTCTATCAATCTGTTCATTTTATCGATTTATTTTATCTTTAACCCTATCTACACCCTATCTTGCTTTATCTTTTACCTGGCCCTTCTAACCCCAATCCAATTACCACACACTATACCTGAGAGGGAAGGTGTTGTTACCTCCACCACCGAAGGTAAACAGAGGTTATGGTTTCATTCATCCACAATAATTATGGATGGATTCGGACGAAACTTGACGGGCAGGTTGGGTGTGTGACAATGACGAATTGATTCTATTTTGTTAAAGATCTGAATCTGGATACGAGGATTTTGTTTTTAATTTTTAAGTGATTCTTCCTAATAACAAGGAAGACCAAATCCTGCATTGGAGTCATCAGTAGGAGCCAGAATAAGCAAAGAGCAAAGATGGAGTCAGCAAGAGGAACCTGGATAGGAATCGGGTTTCAGCCGCTACTCCGCAACCGCAAAACCCATCCAGGCGCAGCCATGTGAGCCTTACAGAAAAAAATTCTGCAATAATTCACTTCTTAGACAGATAGATAATGAAAGAGAAATAAAGAGTGAAAGAGATGAAAGAAAAGAAAAAGCAATAATTCGAATGAATGAAGACAAATGTGAAAAAAAATTGCAAAGAATTGTGAAAGGAATGAATAATAAAGATGTCGGGAAGAATCCGGATAGATCGATTTGAAAGATATCTGTAATTGAGAGATGGAGCCAAAACATTCCATCGTCAAGGTATTTCAAAACGTTTTGAATGGGTTATGATAAAACTTGGTGAATGAGTTTGGAAGATGACAACAACAAGCTGATTAGATGTTGGTTCAAGTCCGGATGCATATCCGACCTATCAGCGGCATACCGTTGAGCCTGGCAGAGGTATGCGCTCAACCGAGTGCCATTCTAGTTTGTTCTGTGTATTTTACAGAAGTGCTGCAGTAAACATGTACTCTTGAGTCCTGCTTTCTTTTCCTCCCATTTGTAAGGACAGGCTCTTTGCTTGTTTATATTGAAAAAATAAATGTTGGTTCAATAAAGGAGATAGGGCTTGGGGTGGAGAGGAGGGATTTGTATGAATGCCGTCATGTCTCCCCCTCGTCTCACCTCCCCACTCCACCTCCTCCTGACGCTGCCAGCCAAGATCCATCCCTGCAACATTTCATACATAGTTCAGAGATAAGCATGCGATTTAAATAATAAAGCAAGAATTTATTATTTTTCATTCATTCGATACACATTTTGGTAAAAGCATGTTTTTCCTGATTTACCCCTGAAATACATTTTATAAATTGTTTATACCGAGTGCTCCTAAGTGAAAAGCAAGCAGCAGTTTGAATAAGGTTCACCTTCACTCCTTCACTCCTGATTTACCATGTGTGCAAAGCATTTCCTCAATTCCATTTAGCAAGGCAGGGAGGATCAGTTCGTTTTACTCACAGGACAAAGCGACGCACAATTCACTTGGTAACAAATGCACATTGCAAGCTAATAAAACCTCGACGCGACAAGCTTCAACTGTAGCCTCCGTCACTTTGCATTCATTCTCGGAAGCGGTTTGGTAGGAAGTTTCAGGAATATAGAGGATAACATTCTTTGATACTGTGTAATGATTTATTAACACTTATCTTACATGCACAGTAACCATATTTGGGGGGGGGGGTGGGGGGAAATATCAATGTACTTGTATATTAATTGCAAATACAGGAGTAAACAATGGACAAATCAAGAAAGCAATAAGATTTGAGGCTCGGTCTGTTACAAGACAAGTCTAAAGCTCTCTAAAGGAAACACCAAATATGCCAGCAAATGCCTTGAGGCATCTTCCCCAGTATGAAACAAGACGATTCCATTTCTCTGACAACCATGAACCGCTTTTGATTTGGCAAAACCATCTAGTGAGAGTCCAGAGGGAAATAATTGAATGGATGAATTGAATTCCTCTGGCTGCCAACTATAGTCGTGCCAACTTCCGTCATACATCAAATGTGTATATTCTTTACACAATGTGGCATAAATTACGTGAAACATTAAGGAAAAGGACAACAGGCCTCAGCACAATGCCATTGATATTAAAGATATTTAAGCTTATCTCAACATGTCATTGTTCGGTGTTTGTCTTGTCATGTCTCCGTGTGGGACCCATGCCCTTGTCAAATATAGTTGATGTCTTATTTACTATGGTTGTAATCTTGCGTCATTGAAATTTTTTGATTGAAACTCTTTGTAATCAATAACATGGAGGTGTCTCCCTTTCCCGTCATCGGGCTAAATAGAACAAGAGGAGCTGTGATGAAGACGTGGGCTTTGTAGAGGTAGACAAGCTTGTAGAGGTACGTAGTACCAGTAACTATCCCTTCAAAAAAGTACGGTCCCACAATACCACTGCATGACTGACACACCACACCAGACTAGGTCCTGGTAAATTGACTGACTTTTCTTCATGAATGTTTGGATTTTCAGAGGACCAATACACACAATTATGTCAGATCACTGTACCACTAAGCTTGAATGGTGCCTCATCTGACCAAACAATCATGTCCACAAACAGTGTACCACTTCAACAAAATCGAATTTCCAACACCACTCTCAGAAATGCTTTGCTTTCATCAAATATATCAATCGACTCTCTGTCATGTTGCTTGTGCTTTGCATTATGGGTATCGTTTCATTTTTGACTTTGCTACTAATGCCATCTCTAAGGTGTATGCCACACTAATTGGAGGCACATTAAAATTGGGTTTCCACCATGATGACGTGAATGGATATTCTTTGTGTGCGTGCGTGCGTGCGTGCGTGCGTGCGTGCGTGCGTGTGTGTGTGTGTGTGTGTGTGTGTGTGTGTGTGTGTGTGTGTGTGTGTGTGTGTGTGTGTGTGTGTGTGTGTGTGTGTGTGTGTCTAGATACACGTCTTTTTGAAACGCCCTTTAAAATGTGTAAACATTTTTGAGACACCCTGTATATTGTTACGAATTTTGGTCCGCCCAGCGTGCGATCGGTCACGTAACTCGAATCGCGACCGCATCGCCCACCGGAACGGACAATTCAGTCGTGACCCTCCTTGGAACTATCGCCAGGAGCTAGTCACGGGTGGGTCTTTCGTCCCCTCCACAATCGTGCCAATCGGCTACCCGCGCAGGATAGGGTTGTTCGCCAAACCTGACCTACCTAAGTACCTGCGCAGGTAGTTAACCGGTCGATCGTTCCTCACCGCTGGCCGGTCTAGGACACGAACCGCTTAAGCGGTCCGTTCCGTGCTTCAGTGATAACCGAGCGGTGTTATTGCCGGCCCCGACGGACATGATTATTTACCGGGTGCTTACACCCTTCTTCCAATTCCTTCCGTGATGTAAGATGGAACTTTCAAACAAAGGAAAGGACGCAACTAAACGGGGAACAGTTCGACAAGCACATTTATTTCACACACACACAAGGCAAGCACGTATTCACAGCCATACAGTAAGAATGCAAAGAAAGAATTACTACCGAATACAAGCAAAGGTTTATTTACATGCACTTAAACAGTTTCTACTTTACAAGACACGGCGCCACAACACGCATTCACACAAAAGCAAATGAAAGACCCCCTCAAAGGCAAGGGAGTCAGACTGGGCCCGTGGGCCTAATGCGCGTGGAACCTGGATGAGCGGCCAGGTCCACGAGACCGAAGGGTCCTACCCGCACCCTCGTGGCGTGATGGCGGGCAAGCCGCAATGTCAGCGTAGCTGCGCCTGGCTTCGTGCCCCTGGCGGGGTCGGCGAGCTCTCTCCGGCGCTCCCCATCTGCCTTTCCTGTCGGCTTCGAGCTCCGTCTCCCGACTCGACTGCCCTGCCGACACTGCAGACTTGACTTCGTCCCCCGACACTCCGCCGCTGCCACTCCACTGCTCCCACTTGGTTCGCTGCCGACGAACTCCGCACCTTGACTTCCACTTGACTTCCTGCCCCGAGCTGCGCCGTGCTTGCGCCTATATAGCCCGGGGAGGGTCGTATATGTAAATTTCTGGATCACAGCGGGTTCGGAGGCGGGGCTATGCCACCCGATGCTCAGTCATTGGATGGATGAAAAGGGGGCGTGAAGCATTCCTGATCCGCTTTTTGAGGCGAAAAGAACGCATTCACAGTCCATGGCACGACGTGTGGTAGAAAGGCGGAGGTGGTGGGAGTTTGGTTGTTGGCGGGCGTCGTTTGAGAATGGTGGTGAAGCGATGTTTGCGGGGTGGAATTGTGGAGGTAAAGAGGCGAAGGTGGTGGCGATTTGGTTGTTGGGGTATGATTGGTCCAAAATAATGACAGATTAAAGAAAAACGGCTAACTCAAAGTATCACAGCCCTGTGAACACAGAAATTCCCTTTAAACAACGGTGGGGAAATCTAACTTCACAATTACTTATCGTCATAACTGATCTAAGGACCCTTTATGGTGTATTGCGAATTTCCACAGCCGTAACAATATATACTAGCAGGGGTACTCAGCGTTGCCGGGCAACACCAGGTACTTCCTCTCACTCCACCCCTTTGCCTTCCTCCGTTAGTCACCAAGTGTAGTTGCTTGTGTTCAGTTTCCAAGTTTCTTGTGGAGCACTCGCCAAGTGGTTTAAGCACTCAAGCAAGCACTCCATTCAAAAGCGTTGATAAGGAACGGCTGTCTTGGCGAGTGCTAGCACGCTGCTTAGTAACTGAACACACCCCTGGAAATCTCGACAGTATACAGTACATATAAAAAACTGCCAAAAGGACAGTTAAAAAAAAAATTAGACTTTAAATATGAATCATGACTGTTTTAATTGTTGTAAAAACAGGCTCGAATGAGCTAAGATCCTCGTCCTCTTAATGATGACGTCATAAAAACGAATATGACATCATTGTGATGTATCAGGCTTGCGATAAATTATCTGTGCTCATGCCCGGCTTGATTCTCGCAAACAGAATTCAAAAAGCTTGCCTAGTTTCGGAGATAATTTTTTTAGGCGATTTCCATTAGCGGAGATATTTTGACGTCATAACTTTTTTTCGAGGAGGAATTTTCAAAATCAGAGATAGTTACTGTCTGCGCAGGGTAATTTTACATATATATGCCAAGTTTCAGGAAGTTTCGATGAAAACTGTAGGCTGTGAAACAAAAAACTCCACAAGAACAACAACGTGAGTAAGACTTGGAGATCCTCCACGAGGATCTAAAAATGTACCTGTTCAGTTTTCACCGCGTTTGTTTTTAAAATGTAGATAAACTGAGAGGTGATATTGAGTGTATGAAAGTGGATGTGTACATTTCGTGTAACTTTAAAGTGTACGGGTACATAACTTTTAAAAAGTGTACATGTACACAATAAATATCTCTGGGGAATTTCTACGGTGGCCTCCCGACGAATTACCTATGGATGCATTACACGACCAAGACGATTTTAATGTTTATTTCCTTGAAATAATATGTGAGTTATTACATGTCCATCAGTTTGTTTATAAGCCTTGAAAAGTGGGTGAAAACCAAAATAAAACCAAAAAAACGAAAAGGTGTTTTAAAAAAAAAAATGAAAGACCACTATTTTCCTTCCTCTGCATTGTGAGAATTAACCAACCTTCACTGCACCGTCGAACTCGCTATTCACGGATTCCCTATTTGTGGACCCCATGTATTTGCAGCTCATAACGTGTGACCTGCTTCAACATTCGTGGGGTCCGACAGTATATTAGACCGCCACCGCAATCACTGCGAACAATACATGCATCACCTCATCTGAGTTGTAATCAAAATGTGCCTTTGTTTCCTCAAAATGGTGCCTTTATTTAATGATAGACGCATTGTTCGGTCTTCAGATGTATATCAGAGGCAGCTATTAACCCTCAGAGATATGCAGAGCAGAGAGGATGGCGACAATTTCTGGGAGGCTCCAGGGAAAGGCATGGTCTGGCTTATGGGCATTGCTTGTGAGAGAGAGAGACAGAGACAGAGACACAGAGAGACAGAGACACAGAGACACAGAGACACAGAGACACAGAGAGAGAGACACAGAGAGAGAGACACAGAGAGAGAGACACAGAGAGAGAGACACAGAGAGAGAGAGACACAGAGAGAGACACACGAAGACGAGGCCTGAAGAATGGGAAGCTCTTCCGACCCACAGACGTGATCTCAACTTTATATATAAGATATACTATATGTATTATATATATATATATATATATATATATATATATATATATATATATATATATATATATATATATATATATACATTAGCAAGGTTCCCGTGCTATGCACGGGAGGGCTAAACAGCCGCTGGACCGGCTCGTGAAGCCGGTAGACAGCCGGCTCATGAAGGACTTGGGCAAAAAATGGTGAAACTACAAATGCCGAATCCGTGAATGTCACCGGAAGAAACACTCACATTATTTCCTGATTCTCCTTTAAACTCAATCTCTCGATATTTTCATCCCAAACAGTATCATTCCAATCACAAATTAACACTATACCATTAATATAACAAAATACAATATTCCAAACACTCTTGAGCTTAACTAAGAGAAATGCCATTCCAACATTATATCTGGATCGGGAGCAGCTTTGTACGGATCGAAAGTTAAAATCATAATTGTATTGAGCTACTTATGAAACCTTCCATCCATCTTCAATAGCCAGGACACCGGCCAGGACCCCAAAAAAAAAGTTCCACAGAAGGTTTGGCAGGGCTAGCCCCAAAACTGAGGGAGTGGTTTGGGGATGGACAGAGAGACACAGACAGACAGAGCTTTGGGTCTCCTGAACTGCATTCCTCCTCCACCACAGATGAGTGCACACATTGAGCCACCTCCACCTTCACCTTCCCAGAATCCTGTGTTGGTGCTTCCACAGTCTTCCTTGCTCATTGGGCAGTCTTCCTTGCTCATTGGGCAGTCTCCCTTCTCTCCAGTCCCAGAATACTTTACTCTGGCCTCCGTCACTGGCTTCCAGCATGTTGGTCCTCAAGGTGCCTGACTTTCCTCCGGTGACAGACTTGCAAGCAACTCCCGCAGCAACAACTCTGTAGTAGAGCCACAGTCTACAGTCACCCAATGCGGCTGTCACCATGGTACCCCCTGAAGACCCACCCTGGACAGCGGTAGATGTCACTGGCAAAATTGTGTTACCACAGAACAGATATGCTTGCACCATGAAACGAGCTGTAAAAAGGAATTGTCTACAACTGGTTTGGATAAACAAGATCTCAGCTGTGATTTGCTTATGTCTGCACAAGCAGATGAGTTGGTGACCCCTGATGATCTGGATTTGGTGTCTGGTGTATTGCAGCTGGCTCAACACCACACGCATGTGGCCAATGGCATAGACATCTGCACTGAGTTCCTTGCAGTCGAGTGCGACCTCTTGGGTGAGTGTCCTCATCATCACACTACTCTGCCATACCACTGGCAGCTGTGGCGCTGTGTACCAACCCCCCACTGGTACCAACCTCTGGGAAAGCCTACCAGAGGCTGCTCAGGAGGGTTTGGAATGACTGCACTGTAACCCAAAGACAGACACGATAGAGATGCACTTCCAGATGCGGAGAATGTGAGTCGACCTAAACATGCTGACAACTGGCGATGTTGACATTCTATGACTGAATGTGGAGACTTAGTTTGGGAAGAAGCATCGAGAGGATCATGGAATTTGGCATGGTATGGAAAATCTATTGGAAAGATGACTTGTGCTGGAGAGAATATGATGAGCTCGTGTCATGACAGCTGGAAGCGACGCTGGTATCGGGTCAAACAGAAGCACGGTTCACCCTGCAAGAACACAGCTACCTGGTGAACTACCAGGAGATGTTTCAGAAGAATGTCCTTGTTGGTACACGATGCAAAAATAGCACACAGGCCTGTCTTCCAGTCGCCAGTCCTTCTGCTGCCTCTACCGAAGACTGTGCGCGAAAGCGCCGATGCACTCGGAAAAGGCCTCGGTGAGAATGAACCCCCGGCAAGTCCACTCGGACCCTCGCTCTTCCCTTTGACCTAGCTGTCTATGGGGTCCTGCCAAGACTTCCTGCAAGTTGCTGTCAGCACCGCTGATCGTGCATTCCGCACAGTTTACTCGCTCTTCCACAAGACCATGCCAGAGACCAAAGTTGTCTTCTTCTTGCGTATGGCAGGTTAGCTGCCGGGGTAGTTATCATTTCTTGGAAGCGTGACTGTGTCGCTGATGCAGTGCCCCTGTACCAGTGCACACCGGTACTCATTTCGCCAACCTCGGAAGGATGACAGGTTGAGTCAACCCCCTGGTGTATTAATTCAGCGGCCAATAGGGCTTGAACTCAAGACCCTAGGATCCCAAGCCACCACCCTAACTACAAAGCCAACACCAGGATACCAAAGCTGTAATTGTGTACATTTTCCGCATAGAAAACCCCTTTCTCTGGGAGAAATACACAAGGAAGAAGGAGTACATGGGTCGAAGGCTTTCTTTGGCCGAGTGTTTCACCAATGAGAGGCATCTTTTTCATGGTACATCGCCAGAGGCTGCGCTGGCAATCTGCAAGCACAATTTCGACCCCCGTGTGTCAGGGAAGCACACCACTGCCTATGGTCAGGGTAGCTACTTCACTCGTCGCTTCAATTACTCGCATGTACTGCGCTGCTTGATGCAGTCTCCGGACTCCGCTCTATGTTCTTGGCTAAGGTGTTGGTCGGAAGGCACACGCAGGGCCGACTGGCATTCCGTCGTACACCACCCTTTGATCCCTGCGACCCAGCCATTGACCCATTTGACTCGTGTGTGGACAGTACTCCCGACCCACAGATTCTTGTGGTATTCGACGGGGATCAATGCTACTCTTATTTCCTTAGATGCCACCACCTCCTTGACAATACGCTTGGAGTATGACGCTCTCTACCCTTGAAATCCAAACTTGAGTATCATTTGAGCTGGACCTCTAACATCGTTTGTGAAACATCACACTGTCCTTTTGTTGTGGGCCTCACACATTATGCTGCGAAATCTTTCTCGTCTTTATCACACTCCTGATACCAGCTTGTTACGGCCATGGGTACCGAGTGTATTATGAGGGGGTTAATCCTCATTTCTCCTCGGAAGAACCAGACCTGGGGCCACCGCGCACAATTAACTTTGCGGTATGGTGGGTTGCTTTACAACCATGAACACCAATCAGTTAACCACGAGTTCCAGTGTCCACCGTCTAATTTGCCGTTTAACTAGAGGTCGCGTGGCTTCCTGAATGGGGAACGTGCCCTCGGCGATGCATCAATGTTATCTTAATTAGATCCTAAGTAGGGTGGCCGAGCGTTTACCGCTGGTGCCCGCCGACTATGACAGGTTAATTAGTTTGGGAACTATCGAGGTTCGGGCAATGCTGGATCACTTGAAGGAAAGGACAAGCATGGACAGGTTGAAAGGTCAACAAGGAATGTATTAATAAGAAAAAATAAATTAACTGAAGAACGTTTTATTTTTTTGTGGTGTAAAGAGATGAATTAAAATCATTCAAAATAATCTCAAACAAATAAAGAATTCAGCAGGCATTGATAGAAAAATAGACAAAGAGCAGATACATATCACAATGCCTTACTTAGGCCTAGGTCACATTTGCTCTACGGCGAGGATACGGCGGCCGTACGCCCTCTGAATTGACAGAAACGTGCGGCGGCCGCAGAGAAACTGAGGTGTCTCAGGGAGGCCCTACGCCATTTGGCTATATTTTACAGGCCGTAGGGGTGCCGTGGAATTATAGCGCGGAGTTATAACTTTTTTTCATTTCTACGTTCGCCGTAGCAATTCGACAAAGCCAAGCTATGACGTAGATGTGTTCCACGTCGACCGTATGTAGGGCGTACGGTGGGCTTGCGTTATTCGTGCGGCTGCCGTAAGCTCTTCTCAATGAAAAATGAATTTTCCCAACCCCCAAAATTTACGGCGGCCGCACTATTTCCACGGTCGCCGTACGGTGGCCTTGCGGTCTGTGTGACTACCTGCGGGCAACGCAGGGTCGACGCACGGTTCCCCTATGCCCGTTGTGCACGTACGTAGGCCTCCGTGGCAGTCTGTCGACCGTGCGTCCACCGTGCGCTACCGATGGAGATCGGAGTATAGGTGTTTGCCTATACCAGTGTTTCTCAACCGGGGTTCCCCGGAACCCTAGGGTTCCGCAAGAGGTTGCTCGGGGTTCCGCGAGAAACAGTAATAAATAGGCTAATGTATTTTTGAGTAGTTTTTGTTTGATTTAATATTCGTAATTTTACTATACATGTATGACATATTGTTGGAAACTCTTTGGTTATAATAATAGAGGCTTCAACCTCTTATACTATTTGCAATTATAACAACCACCAAGCGCGATGGACGCCCGGAATAATGACTCGTCTTTGAACACAGCACACGGCCTGTACGTGATGACGTCACCACTGATGACGTGGTCTGTCTGTGTCATTGCCAATAAATTTGACAAAATGGGGGTCATTTTTTCCTTAAACCAGGTATCCGAAAAAAAAAAAATTATTATATATACCACGTGAACTACGATAAAAATATAAAAGAGCTAAATATTAATAATGGTATGTAATAATTTTTATGCAGGGGTTCCCTGAGACATGAAAACTATTTCAAGGGTTCCACAAGGGTAAAAAGGTTGAGAAACGCTGGTCTATACAGTGGTGCCCCCAGAATTTTTTTTTTTTGTATACCTTGGTCGAGGCTCGTATGAGAGCTAACACACAACTCACAGCAAGGAGGCATGAGACAAGAGGGGCGGGAGTGGAAGGGACAAAACAGTGGGGAACAGACACATTAGGTGAACTGTGGAAGGGATGGGGATGGGGATGGGACGGGGAACATGGCGAAGAGAAGATGGACATTTCAGGGACTTTCACGAAGGAAAGCAGGAGAATTGAAGGAAGTGGGCTTGGGTGGATTATCGGGGGTAGAAAAGATCGAGGATTTGGATGGGGGAAGATGAGAGGTGATGGTGAACAGCTGTTTTGAAAGCCTGGAGGGAAGAATGGGAAAGAATAGAGTGAGGAAGTTTATTCCAAAGCAGGAAAAAAGAGTAATGAAAGAGTGAAGATGAGCAGTGATTCGTGATTTTGGTAGTTTTACCAGAAGGGGGTTGTTGGCGGACCTTGAGCGCCCTGTGGAAATGTGGTGGGGACAAATCGCAGAGAGAGCAGGGGGCGCAAGGCTGGAGAGGAGTCAGTAGAAGACAGAAAGACCACCGACCAACCTGCGGTGATTGAGTGAGAGGCCCAAAGACTCAGCTTCATTGCAGGAGATGCCGATGATCTTAAATGCCCTGGTTTCGACAGCGTGAAGCCGAGAAAGGTGGGAGGCAGGAGCACCAGCCCAGAGGGGAGAGCAGTAATCCATCAGGCTACGGACAAATGCTTTGTAAGTGGTCAGGAGCTCAAGAGGGCCGAGGAAGGACTTAGCACGACGGAGGATTCCCAGTCGGCGACTGGCTTTTGAGGCGAGGTTGGAAATGTGACTTTCCCAGGAAAGGTCATGGCAGATAGTGAGACCTAGAAGCTTGAAAGAAAAGACTTCTTCCAGAGGATTGTTGAGAAAGTGGATGGGGGGGGTTTGTAAACGGTCCTTTCGAAGAGACATAGTGAGAGTGTGAGATTTGTCTGGATTGAAAGACATGTTCCACGTGTTGGACCAGTTTGTGATTTTATCCAGATCTGCAGTGAGCGAAGAAGCTGCTGCTTGCCGGTCTGAGGGATGACAGATGGTACGGCAGAGGGTGGAGTCGTCGGCAAAGAGAAATAGAGGATTTTCCAGAGAGTCCGAGAGATCATTGATGAAAACCAGAAAAAGAACAGGGCCCAAAACGCTACCTTGAGGAACTCCAGCCTGCACAGGAAGAGGGGATGAAAGAACTCCATTTAGGGCCACACGTTGACTGCGACAGGAGAGGAAGTCTGCGAGCCATGAGTGGAGATGGCCTTGAATACCATGGGAAGAGAGTTTGGTGAGTAGGGCAGGGTGCCAGACTGTGTCAAAAGCACGTGATATGTCCAGGGATACGGCTCGGATTTCCTGTCTGGCATTGAGGACCTCCATCCATTGATGGGAGAGCAGAAGCAGCATATCCAGGGTAGAGTGACCTGGTCTGAAACCAAATTTATGATTGGAAATCAAGCCATTGGAGAAGAGGAAGGATTTCATGTCTGAAGCGATGATGGAGTCCATCACCTTGCTGATGATTGGGAGAAGGCTGATTGGTCTGTAGTGACAGGGATCTGTTTTTGCACCTTTTTTATGCAGGGCAGTGATGTTAGCAGATTTCCAAGCAGATGGCAGATGACCTTGGGCAAATGAGAGTGTGAATAGAACAGAGAGAGGGTGAGCAAGAGCAGAAGAGCAGGCTTTGAGGACACGTGGGCTGATGCCGTCTGGACCGGTTGCAGAATCTGACTCGAGGTTTGAAAGCAAGCTCTCCACCTTGTCAGGAGAAAAGGACACAGAGTCCAGGGACAGTTGGGTGCGACTGGGTAAAGTGGGTAGAGATAGTGATGGGTTTAGGACACAAGATTTATCTGCAAACACCGAGTTTAGACATTCAGCTTTATCACGTGTGGAATCAGCAGTGCGGCCATTTGAGGTAAGGGAGGGGATGGAGGGGGAACAAACACCAGAAACAGATTTGATTAAACGCCACCAGGATTTTGAGGAGGGAGAGAGGTTTGAGAGTTCAGACTTGAGATGAGAAAGATGTTGTTTTCTGGCTCTCCTGAGGGTAGATACACACTTGTTCCGAGCTTTGTGGAAAGAACTGAGATTGCCCTCAGTTGGGTTTGCTTTCCATGAGGCAAAGGCAAGTTGTTTCAGGACAACTGCCTCGCCACAAGCTTAAGTAAACCAAGGGCGGGAGGAAGGGTAAGACAACTGAACACGAGAGGGGATAAATCTGTGCATGAGGGAGAGCAAGTTTCTTTGAAAGAATTCCCAGGATGAGTTGATGTTTGAGAAAGTAGTGATAGGAGACCAGTCTGTAAGTTTGATGGCTGCTCGGAGACCCTGCCAGTCGGCTTGAGTGAAATGCCAGACTCGACGGCGGTGAGGTGGTTCTCTGATAACAGCCAGAGAGATGTCCACTTTGACAAGGACGTGGTCAGAAGAACCAATTGGAGCGAAGGAAGAGCAGCAGATATTGTCAGGGAAATTTGTCAAAATCAGATCCAGAAGAGATGGAGTACCATTGGTTGAGATCCGGGTCGGGAAGTTGACCGATTGAGTCAGTCCCAATGAGTCACAGAAAGCTTTTGCTGAGGTGCCATGGCAGGTGAGAGAGGTACCCACACCTAGCCAACTGGCGTGATGACAATTGAAGTCACCACATAAGAGGAAGAGAGAGTTTGGATGAGAAGATAGAAGATGGTCCATGTTTTCGGAGTCATAGATGGAGTCATCACTGTTCGGTGGACGGTACAGTACACATATAAACATGAGGTGGGAGTGGAGGGGAAGCCGAAGCCAGAGGTATTCCTGGGGGTGTGGGGGAGTGAGAGCAGTGCATGGAGAGTGAGGAATAGAGTCTTTGATGAAGAGAGCAACACCTCCACCAGGACGAGGCTCAGGTCTGTCATACCGTAAGAGGGAGTAACCAGGGAGAGATACTTGGGAGTCAGACACGTCTTGGGAGAGGAAAGTTTCTGTTTGGCAGATAATGTCTGGTTTGTCAGTGGCAACCTGTATGGAAAGATCTGAAAGGTTTGAGCGAAGGCCCCGGATATATGAGGTCCACACTTTTAATGAAGAGGTAGGGGAGGAGGCTTTGGGTGCAGGAGGTGGAGGAGGAGGGGGAGGGTAGGACTAGGGACGAGGGGGGCAGGTAAGGAGGGTTGCTGAAGGAGTGTGGGGTATTGCAGAATAGCGAGGGGAGGGGGCCGAATGAGGAGGAGAAAAGGCTCTGTGGTGCTGGGGGAGAGGGGGGACAAGAGACAAGGAAGAAGGCAGTTGAGGATTTGAGGAGGTGGAGTGAAGAGATGGAGGTGAGAGGGCAGTGGAGGGAGGCAGGTTGGTGGATGAGAGGGGGGGCAACTTTGAGAAGGAAGAGTGAGGGGGATGAAAGGTGAGGGGTGAATTTTTGAGAGAGGTGAGAGGGAGGCTTGGAGGGAGAAGAGTGGGATGGTTGCTTTGAGAGTGAGAGTGAGGGGTGAGGGGGGTGAGTTGGCACTGAAGTTGGAAAAAAAGAATGGTTGATGGAAAGCGAGCATCCATGGCAAACTGTGGTTTTTAAAAGTTTTAGGTCAGAGATGCGATTTAACACAATTCTTGATGGATGCAATGAAGGCGAATTCAGAGCATGGAGAGAAGAAGCGCTGTAATAGTTGGATTTTTTAGGCAAGGAATGAAGGAGAGGTCGAAATGAGAGCAGTCTGTTAAAATAGCAGAAGAGTAGTGCATTGTGGAACAGTAAAGAGTACCACATGTGTGAGAGAGGAAGATGAAGCATTATAAGATCGTTTTTGTTGTTAAAAATAATGTATGAAAGAGTTCAACAGATTAGGTCATGGAAGTGTAAAAAAAAAAAATCGAGGAAGAAGACGAGGAGGAAGTTAAGAGGAAGAAGAAGCAGAATCGGGAGAAGGTGAGCGTGTTGTTGTTGTTGTTGGGTATTTTTTTATTTTATTTGTTTTTTTTTTGAGATAAGAAAGAGATTAGTTGGGAGAATGGGGGATGTTTGGAAAGTGGGGAGGATCAAAATTGAAGGTAATGGGGAGAAAAAACAAACAAACAAACAAAAAAAAAAACCGATCGAACACCGAGTGGAACCGGTAGGCCTCAAGCCTAGGCCTAGGCCTCAAGCACCAGGTAAGAACGTCGACAAAAATACTCACAAAATAGCACGATTTTTGAAACAAAACCGAACTAGGAACACACAGTAACATGTAGGTGAGAAAATTAAACAGTTAAAACGGGACAAATAACAACCGGAAACTTAACTTTGAGAACGTCAGCAGGGAGCCCCGAAGGAGACCTCTCGCTGCTCCAAAACCGGAACCGGAAGTCCCATTTAATTCCCAATTAAATTGGGAAAGAATCCCAATTTAATTCATTCCAGGAGGCTGTTCGGATTGCAAAAAGTTCGGATTCCAAAAATATTTTCCCAATAAGAAATAATGGAGCGAATTAATCCGTTCGCGGACCCAAAGAAAACCCACTTTCAAGACACTTTAAACTGAAATTATGTTTGAGGTTTAAGGTAAAATAAGATGAGCAAATGACCTTCGGTGGCGGTGTATTGTATGTAAACTGGTACAATCACCAATCCAAAGGTCCACACAGGCTCGAGCTCCGTCCTGCGTTTCAATCGCTCGCGCACTCTGTGAGAGCGCTGCCCCCAGGGCAGCTCATCAAACATGATGCCCACAGAACCACAATCACTTTCATCAAGCGCATTGGGCTGATGTAATCATGGATATTCCAAATTACAACCGGTTTTGCTGTGAAATTCAATCCTTGCCCGACAGTCTGTCACACCACGTGATCGGATTGCTTTTTTTGTTATTAATTTAAACTCAAGATGATTAAAAAAACAAAAAACAGCACAAATCAAGGTGAAAACATGAGGTAAGGCCGAAGTCACATTTGGCTCGGCGGCCGGAGGGTTTACAAAATGTATGGGCACTAGCAATTATAAAGCGGCCGCAGTATTTCCACGGTCACACAATGTAGCAGTCACATATGTTTTAATTTTTCGGGTAGACACATGGGGTATTTATAAATTGTGGAGACTGAAAACGTGGGGGTGCCGTACGGTCTTTGATTTGATGTCGCATGTGACCTTAGGGCGTCCCTGCGGCGGCCATATAATTTTCAAGACAGACGCAAGTTCGCCTCAAGGTGCCCGCAAGGCGACCGCAGGGGGGCCATAAGGCCACCGTATGGCGACCGTGGAAATATTTTTGCCGCCGTAATTTTTTGAGGGTTCGGAAAATTCATTTTTCATTGAGAAGAGCTTACGGCAGCCGCACGAATAACGCAAGCCCACCGTACGCCCTACGTACAGTCGACGTGGAACACATCTATGCCATAGCTTGGCTTTGTCGAATTGCTACAGCGAACGTAGAAATGAAAAAAAGTTATAACTCCGCGCTATATTTCCACGGCGCCCCTACGGCCTGTAAAATATAGCCATATGGCGTAGGGCCACCCTGAGGCCACCTCAGTTTCTCTGTGGCCGCCGCACGTTTCTGTCAATTCAGAGGGCATACGGCCGCCGTATCCTCGCCGTAGAGCAAATGTGACTGAGGCCGAAAGTATCGATCGACACACGAGAGATGCTTTCACGAGGACTTCCACCGACGAACTGAATGAACAAAGCGTGAAGATGCGGCTCGAACAGGTGGGGGAGACACGTGAACAAACATGAACGCTACGTTGTGTTCGGTTTTTTTAAAATGTATTAGGTTTTTAGGGCAAACTTTTCTCGAAAAAATTGTTCGGATTCCAATTTGTTCAAACAATGGGGCGTTCGGATTCTGGGGGCACCACGGTATATTAGAGTTATATTTATTTATATTTATATATATATATATATATATATATATATATATATATATATATATATATATATATATATATATATATATATATATATATATATATATATATATATATATACTGTTATATTTTTATTTCAGTAAAAAAAGAACTGGTATATATACCCACTCGTTACCGTCCGTCTGGCCGCACATTCGCTTTCGGGTCGCCTTGCGGGCACCTTGCGTCTGCCTTGAAAATTATATGGCCGCCGCAGCGACGCCCTAAGGTCACCGTGCGACATCAAATCAAAGACCGTACGGCACCCCCACGTTTTCGGTGTCCACGATTTCTAAATACGCTGTGCAGCTACCCGAAAGATAAAAACATATGTGACAGCTACATTGTGTGACCGTGGAAATACGGCGGCCGCCGTATAATTGCTATTAGCCGTAGATTTTGGAGAGCCAGGAGCTCCATTGGAAGCTGTGAGCCAGGAGCTCCATTGGAAGCTGTGAGCCAGGATCTCCATTGGAAGCTGTGGGCCAGGATCTCCATTGGAAGCTGTGGGCCGGGAGCTCCATTGGAAGCTGTGGGCCAGGAGCTACATTGGAAGCTGTGGGCCAAGAGCTCCATTGTAAGCTGTGGGCCAAGAGCTCTACTGGAAGCTGTGGGCCAGGAGCTCCATTGGAAGCTGTGGGCCAAGAGCTCTATTGGAATCTGTGAACCAGAAGCTCCATTGAAATCTGTGAGCCAGGAGCTCCATTGTAAGCTAGGGGCCAGGAGCTCCATTGTAAGCTGGGGACCAGGAGCTCCATTGTAAGCTGGGGACCAGGAGCTCCATTGTAAGCTGGGGGCCAGGAGCTCCATTGTAAGCTGGGGACCAGGAGCTCCATTGTAAGCTGGGGACCAGGAGCTCCATTGTAAGCTGTGGGCCAGAAGCTCCATTGTAAGCTGTGGGCCAGAAGCTTCATTTTAAGCTGGGGGCCAGGAGCTCCATTGAAAGCTGGGGGTCAGAAGCTTCATTGTAAGCTGTGGGCGAGGAGCTCCATTGGAAGGTATGAATAATTCCAATTGCAACACAATCAAATGTGCATATTTTAAAGCCTTCAAGTATCCATGTGAGTGAAAGTGCAGTAAAAGGAAAGAGCAGATTTATGGAAGTGGTGACAAACTCAATATTTTTTTTTGAACACGTCTTTCCTCTTTCCTTTGAAATCGTCTATGGCATACTTTCTTTGAATAGTCAGCTATTTGGCAAAGCACTTCATTTAAAACTTGTGATCCTTTTACTTGCGTCTCTCATTTATGACTTCATGGAATAGGAAATGATGGTTTTCAGCATCGTGGTGAAGCATGACAAACCAACTCAGCCTTTCTCACTTTGTCTGGCATCTCCATCAAATTAATGCGCTACGTGCTGTGTGCTGAGCCATGCTGTCAATGTCATAACTTCACTTCACATCTTTCCTGCTGTATGGTATCAATGCAGGAGAGCCATGCTGTCAATGTCATAACTTCACTTAACTCCTCTCAGGTATCAATGCAGGAGAGCCATGCTGTCAATGTCATAACTTCACTTAACTCCTCTCAAGCTGAAATGTATCCATGCAGAGAGGGTCTCTGGCAAGGTAGCCATTAGGCTGAAGGCATAATGAACTGAAATTGTATCTTAGCAACCAGTGAAACATTAAGTCCTCAATGTTTCTCCATTAATTGCACAAAATCGCATCAACGGCTAGGCTTTAAGAGGTTTGTTGTTGTGTTTGAAATGACAATGTTTTCCCTGCCATTGTCGTTAATATTTTTTTTCTTTTATTGCCAGTTCGTTCTTGAAACAAAAATAGTTTTGTGTGCAAGTTTTCGCAATTGATACCCACTTTCCTCACCTATTCTTTGCTGCTGTACACCTGTGTTTTGTGCTCTCAGTTCACCATTATGCATTAGACTATCTTGTTTTATCATAACTAAGTTAAAGAAACTGATTCCAATTTTTTTTTTGTAAAACAAACAGAAAACTTTAATCGCAATGCAAAAGTATTATTTTGCTTCACGTATTCATTAAGAGAAAAATGAGAATTTCACATTTTCACGTGAAAATTCATTTATAAGCAGTAAACGAGTGTTGGGGCGATGGCTCAACATCGAAGGCACTTAAATAATGTTCATAGAGGTTGTGGGTTCAAACCCAGCTGACCTAAAGCAAGCATTGTGAGAGTGTTCAGGATGTAGATTTTAAGTTTCTGGAAAATGACCTGGTATCAGAATTTTCATGCATCATTTGCAAGTAAAAAAACCCACCTTGCTCATTTATGACCTGGAGGTATGGGGTTATGTGCCCAGAGTGGTGTGCATATCATTCCAGGTATGGTGTGACTTTTAATGGCGAAAGGGCAACTTGGGGTGTGCATTAACATGCAACCTTTGTTTGGCATGCTACCTTCAGTTACATGCTATCTTTACTTAAGAATTGTCAATTATGAATTGGGCAGTCACTAATTTAAAATCTGAAACGCATTTGACAAACTAAAACGACATTCAATGGAGTTCAGCCTCGGCCAGGCTGAACAGTTTACAGTTTGTATCCAACTGATAGGCCGGATCTGCAGATCTGGACCTTAAACAAGATCTAATCGGCTGGTTCTTGTCACTGATCTAACTCATCCACCGACAGTAGTTTTGTCATAATCTGACCATAACGTTTGAAATGTCGTGCTATCTTTTGGCCACATCTCTCAATGGTGAAGAATCACTTAAATTTTTTGAAATTCTCGTATCCAGATCCGGTTCTGGAGCTTCACCGAAATCAAATAAATTCGTCCTTCTCCCTTACCCAAACTGTCCACCAAGTTTTGTCCAAATGCATCCATAACGTTTTGAAATAGCCTGCTCACAAACAGGCAAGCATGGCTGAAAACATAACCTCTGTCCACTGTCAGTGACAGAAGTAATTACAGTATCAATAACTATAAACAGCATAACTTATCGGATTAAAAAAACGGAGTGGAAAGATGTATATGACTTGCAATATATTGTCGCATCGTCGGTCTGCTAATGCAGATGCTGACCTGCCGCGTAACAGCCATGCGCTTCAAGAATGGCAAAAATCAAAGGGAATCGTGCCCGAGTGGTGAATGCGGTTTCCTCCGGCTGGATGACAAATCCTAGTCCCTTAAAGCCTATGTTGAACAAAAATTTTTTTTTATCTCCCCCAGGGATTAACTCAAAAACTGGGCTGAAACGGTTTGCACGCGCAAGAATGGCGGCAATTCGGGGACACATGTACTTGAGGAATAGCAGTTTATTGAAAGGAGACACGGTACTATGAAAATGGAGAATCCTGAGACGAAAGGCAGATTATAACAATGCACAAAGATAAATAAATAAAAGAACACTCGGTAAAATGAAGAGCACTTGATCATATATATATATATATATATATATATATATATATATATATATATATATGTGTGTATATATATATATATATATATATATATATATATATATATATATATATATATATATAAAGCTAAGTTTATGTCTGTGGGTCACAAGTGCCGCCCATTCTACAGGCAATGCCTTCTTCCCCCCTCTCCCCCAACATCACCAGCACCGCCCATTAGCCGAGCTGTCATAGATTGTCATTCCAAATCCTCCATACTGTAAGCCCTAGAGCCGAGATCTTTTCCCCTTCCCACACTTAAAGAACAACAATAACATCAGTGTCATCGGTTGTTTTTCCGGATCCTCTCATTAACCACAGTTAATGCGATATTCAAGATGGATACTGAACTGGTTTGTGTGGATGGATAGATTACTACTGTCAGCCTATTAATATTTATTCTTTCTTGTTGAATTATTCTGCATGTCGTATTATTATGTTTGCTGTATTAAGCCACTGACTTAATAAGCTATGCATCTGTGTCGTTACAGGTTATCCTGTTCTTGCTGAATAAAGCCTACGCTGAATGATCTCCAATGAGTCAAGCCTTTTCAGTACACCCTTCAGCTTATCACCCAGGCCAAGCCTTTCCCTCCAGCCGCCCAGAAATCGCCGCCATCTTCTCTGCTTCGCATAGCTCTGAGGGTTCACAGCTGCCTCCGATGTACTGAACAACGCATCTTCTACCTTTAAATAAAGGTATGGTTTTATGGAAACAAATGTACATTTTGATTACAACTCAAATGAGGTAATGCATGTTTTGTTTGCGGCGATCATGGCACTGGTCCAAAATATTCACCGCCCAATGATGTTCGTTAATTTCCGCAATGCAGAGGAAAGAAAATCGTGGGGTTTCATTCCAAAAAACTTTCGGTTTTTGCCCGAATTTTTGAAGCTTGAGGCTGCAGGGGAAATTCCCCAGAGATATTTATCATGTATTGTACACTTTAAAGTTATGTATGGAATGTACATGTCCACTTTCATACACTGAACATCACCTTTGAGTTTATGTACATTTTAAAACCGAACAACTCGTTGAAAACTGAACAAGGTATGTTTCTATAACAATGAATATAGTCATGATTAATATTTTAAAACTTCAATTAAAAAAAAAAAAGCTTGGTGCTTGCCAAGCCAGACATTCCCAGGCTCGACACACTTTCTGAAATACCTGTATGCCGAATAAAACACTAGGTGTATGACAACCTTGAAGGCTGGGGGAATGGGGCCGCCGAAGCCCACATCCGCTGGAGGTATCAAATGCTCCCTCGCGCATTCCCAGCCATTTTGGATAACAAAATACATGTTTAACGCCTTTGATATTTACGGGTGTAAATCGTACGCTATACGGACATTAAATTTAAATCATTTCACTCAATCCTAGATAAGTATGATGATCTATTTTAAGGAAAAGGATCATAAATTAATGATCATTGAACAGTTTGAGAAACACCTGCAACCTAGACCCTAGCCAAGGACACTGGTTGTAAATTTAAGGCCGATGACTATGCAGTAACCATGAGCATACCTGTGTGGGTTCAGAAGCTGTTGTTGCCACCAAGTGTTCATTTTCATTTGCGGGTTTTTCCCCTTGGGGAAAAATCTTCCGCGAACCTGTGTTGAGCATGCGTCATTTTATTTCTTAATGCAAGATGGGCTGAACGCAATAGTAAGATGGCCACTTACTCAAACTAAATGGAAAAAAAAATACCCAATGTACGCCCTTCGATCCCTGTTAAAAAAATTTCCGACTTTTTTTTTTTCTTCTAAAAAAAAGATTTTTCCAAAAATGTTTCCGGACTGAAAGATACACGCCCACCGCAATTCCGACAAAACATGACTACAACCTTCATCACCCATGATGTACTAAAGTTTGTTCACGCCATTAAAAAACAAATCAAGGTCTAAGAGGGTCTATGCGGGGGAGGGGGGGAGGGCAACTAGGTATTTGCTTTCCTCTCAGAATCAACACACACAATTCCGATAAAACTTAACTCCAACCTTCATCACCCATGATGTGCCAAAGATTGTTCACACCATTATAAATATCAGGGTCGAAGGAGGTATACGGTGGGGGGGGGGGGGAGTGGGGGTAGGGGGTCAGGTCAGGTATGGGAGCATGCACCGGAGCAGCACGTCGCTGCGTCCCCTTTCCGCTGATACTCCAGGGGCCTCCGTCTGGCCATCCCCCAGGCAGATGTCTGGCCCATCCCCATCTCCTTGAGATGCCGATCAACCTGCTGCAACCACGAGGCACGTGGTCGGTCCATTGGCCTCCGCCACTAACGAGGCTCCCTCGCTAAGAGAATTTGCTGAGCAGGATCAGCATCAGGAAGACGGGGTTCCCCCCAAAATACCCATTTGCTTTCTTCACCGAAACCACATACACAAATTCGATGAAACTTGAGCACAACCTTTATCACCCATGATGTATCAAAGTTTTTTCACGGCATTAAAAAAATCCATCGGTATTTACTTTCTTCTCCATTACGTATTTTGTGGGTAATCCACACCAAGCAGTGGTTCCCTGGTTATCTTATCCAGGCGCTACCAGGTGGAGCGCCCAGGGGTATTCCCCTTAAGATGAGTTTTGGATTTCTGTTTCCTTTCCTCAACTCTTATTTCTGTCCTACTTCCTTCCTCAATTGCTGTGTGTGTGTGTGTGTGTGTGTGTGTGTGTGTGTGTGTGTGTGTGTGTGTGTGTGTGTGTGTGTGTGTGTGTGTGTGTGTGTGTGTGTGTGTGTGTGTGTACAATCTTCACCAAATTTTGCATACATGCTCGTACTTGGGGTACCCAGGGTCGGGTCATAGGTACAGAATAACCCCACACCCTCCCCTGGTGAGGGTGTGTAATTGACATGATTTTCGCCAGTAAGCGCGGTGCAGAAGCATGAAACAGGACATGCATCACACTTATATACACTCGTAGCCACACACAGCTATCGAGGTCCACTGAAGAGCCGACACGCATCATCCTCAATAGTCATTACCTCCGTCACTGAAGGTGGACGGAGGTTATGTTTTCTCCATTGTCTGTTGGATCGCGAAATAGGTGACCCTTATTGCCAGTAATTTTTTTTTTTGTTTTGGATGTTTGTTCATTTCTCATCAGCATAATTGGTAGTAAACATGGGTGGATTTTGACCATACTCGGGTGGTAGGTACATCTTATGACCTCGTGCTTTGGAAATTGTGATGGTTGCTCGTGACGCTTTGGTTCCCTCGCAACAGCCGAAAAACCTTCAAAATCGGTACCGTTCACGCGAAATCAATTCCGAAAGCCATTATCCCACGTAGGGTTATGAAATTTGGCACGAATGATCTACAGGTGATGCTCTATCAAATATATTCCGATTTTTGTGATATATGGAATACTTTACCTGCAGCGCCCCCTACCATGAGGGTATGCGCGAAAATTGGCGAAAATTGAAGGCCCCCTAGCGACCAGGTGAGTGCATCGATACGAATGAAACTTTGCAGGTTCATGGTACTCAAGTGTACTAAAACTTTGCCTCAGGACATATTGACCGATTTCGCTTAGGTCAGGGGTCAAAGGTCAATTAGTGCAAAAATCGATAATATGCGAGAGCTGGAGGTGCCTTCGCGCCAAATGCTACTGCTCCTAGGATTATGGTCGGATGGTCATGAAAATTCACACTAATCGTCTGGAATACATTGTGCACAAACGATCGAGCCGGATTTTCGATTTAGATCTTTGTTCACCCACAGCACCCCCTCGAACTTTGGGGATTTCCGATTTCAAACCGCATTTTTGGAACTTTTCATTCAAACCGATTCCGAGTAGTTATCAGTAGATGGAACTGAATGAGATTTGATATGCATAATCTTAAGGTGATTCCCTTTCCGCTATATGACATCCATTTTGCTCTATATCTTATAGTTTCCATGCTCGGCGACCCATCACCACCTACCGGCTTGTTTATCTGTCTGTCTGTCTGTGAGCAGGATATCTCAAAAAGTTGTGGACGGATCCGGATGAAACTTGTTTACAGGTTGGGTGTGTGACAAGGACTAATTGGTTCGAAATTTGGTGGAATTTTCCAAGTGCTTCTTCACCATTGAGAGATGGGGCCAAACACGAAATATAGCACGATATCTCAAAAGGTATGGACAGGTTCGGAGGAAACTTGTGGATGTGTTGGGTATGTCACAAGAACAAGCCGATTCGATCTTGGTTAATTTCCAGTTTCACATCCGGCCTACGTAAACTGTTCAGCCTGGCGGAGGTATGCGCGCAATTGAGTGCCGCTCTATAGTATAGAAATATTATATACTTTGATTAATACAGTGATTGAACAAGTATTCTTTGTTGCTTGTCGCTGATAGGAGAGCCTTGAGGGGTATGCACACGCACCTCTGAGCTGTCTAACCTGGGTTTGAATTTTGACCAAATGATGAACTTCCATCATGGCGTTTCACAGGGAGGGTGATTCATCGATGTGTGTGCTATCCCTCGGATAGACGTTAAACTGGGCGTCACATCTGGCAGCATTAGTTGGTGGACCTTGAAGATCCCACGGTGTCCTTTCCACGAAGAGCAGGCGAGCTATCTGCGGCACCCTGAACAGATTAAAAATTCCTGCATGGACTGCGAGTAGTCAGTGGTTTCTGGTCTTGGAGGTTCCTTGACACCAGGTTACGTTGCTTGCTTCCTCCGAGTGCGGTCGCTGTTTCGGAAACGGCTTCTGCACTACAAGCAAACTGGCCATGCGGTTCGAATGTTTCGAATGTCAACGGCCTTCTTCAGGTACGAACGGCAACCACCACCACCCTTGCTGCATACTTTTGTTGAAAAAATTTCTGATTTTATTTTTGTACTGAATCTAAAGCTTGTGGAGGAGTCAGTTTTCTTTAACATACCTTTCAAATACATGAGTAGAAGAATAGCGATCACCATGTTTGTGACATTTGAGAACCTGGGATGATGATCACAAGTTCTGTGTTCAGCTAGGAGAATAGAAAAAGAGGCCAAGCTGATTCAAATAACGATCTGGGTCGAATTTGGTTGTTCCATCAATAGATTAACCCTCTTAGTTTGTCTCCTATTCTGTGCATTGTTCATTTTGTCGATTCTTTCGCTTCTTCATAAGATCCTTTGTTCTCCTATTATTCTAACAAGCCCAGCACTGTGAATGCATCCCCAGCACACTTCGGGAAGTTGCACATAAAGCGTCTTATTCCGTCATTTAGGTGCATTGGCTTACTGAGGAGCCAAGGACACCAACCAAGGCCTCGACAAGGCCACCTCTGTCTGGTCTGGCCGTTAATGCATCCCCTGTGAACGAGCAGGACTGCTTGTCAATTACCAACCTCATTTTGTGGAATAAATGAGGCAATATCATTCTTTTCACCTCGTGCGCACGGTACTGCACTTACAAAGAATCATAAATGTTAAACGCGCGCGCGCGCGCGCGCACACACACACACACACACACACACACACACACACACACACACACACACACACACACACACACACACACACACCGATTACAACATGCACAACTTCCAAGTGTGTACATTTTTTGCAATGGAAATTATTTTATTATTCCAAGTTTTCTCTCACTACACACGAACCTCAATTCCCAACAGCCTGCACAGCAATTATCTGTGAGAACAGCTGCTTGTAATATGGGCCAGAGGTGTGTGTGCAAGCAAACACTTCAAAGAGGCACAAGAACTGTTACTACGTTCACGCAGAGGTCATTTCCAGGCACAGTGTGTGGCTGGGTTTTTTTTTTGCCTTATCCCTCCGTGCTGAATTTGTTCCTGCCGTAGAGCAGACGAATGGAAAAGCTCCCACTGAGCTAATTCTTTTCCTGCTTTTTGGTCTCGCACATCATACATGACTGCACGTTCTTAGATGTTAAGGGGTGCCTCGGCTTGTGAGAGACGTCCCCGTGGTGCGCAGCATTGTTTAGGCCTCCAGAATTATTTATCACAGGGGCCTGCTTATTCCTGTGGTATCAAAGGCAGCATATAAGATGGAGTCATCTCCCGTTTCACTCCCCCCCCCCCACCACCCCATTTCCCTCCTGCCCTCCTCGTGCAAGCTTTGATTCGGACTCATGCCAGCAAAACAGCATGCCTTGTATCGTGTCGCCGGAGCCTTCTAAGGGCCGGGCCCTGTTTATAGTCACGGGGCCTCGGCCTAGTCAGATAGCCGCTGGCAGTTCCACTGGATACGGAAAGAATTCCTGCCTGCCGGATCGCAGCCCTGCCGGGTCAGGCTTTCCGTCCGTGTCGCCAGCTCGTCCTGTAACGTGCCTTGCAAGGTGTCTCACGTCTTCACCGTCAACAACACAAAGCAGGTTGAGTGCCGCATCCAAAGGAAGAAAATGGAACGACGGAAACGTGATTCCGAAGCACAGAGCCCACATGCTGTTAGTTTCTAACACCTTGTCACTAAGTTTGTTGCCGGAAGGTATATTAGCTTGAGCAGGGCCATCTGGAAGTCTCCGAGGAGATAGATCTCAGGTCCCCGCTGCGTGTCCATCTGCAGTTTCTCCTGCAGCCGGCGCTCATCTCGGCGTCATTAAACAGCCCAATAAATTTGGCCTTCCTGCAGGAGGCAACTCTTTATCCCTTTAATTCTTGCTCAGAACCATGCCAGCTGCACTCAGAGGCCTGCTTTCCTGTGTCCTGGTAATGCAGCACAAGTTATCCTGGAGTAATTTACGGTTAAAATGCTCTGGCATCGAGCTTAACTATCGAGAGCTTAATTACTTGCTCGTGTGATGTGCAACTGAATAGGATTCACGGGCCACTGCGTCTCGACGCCGCTGCACATATAAAGATGTCTCTGGCACACTTTGCTTGGCATCTTGTCCAGTTGGAGAATCTTGAGCCTTGAATCGCCATTCGTCTTTATCACAGGGTTCTTGGAGAACGCCGCACTGTCCTTTGAGAGGGCTTATTTAGGATAGTTCACCCATTTGCTTTCATGCACTGTTCGCATATTTTCTGCCATTTTTCACAAAGGAAACGATCTTTGCGGTCATAGTCCATGTCCAAGTGCCGGCTACAATTACAATTCTCTAACTTGAATGACAGAACAAAAATACACAGTTGCCAAGTCGGCTACACGGCCTAAATGGATAACAATGAGCGGTTCCCCGTGTGCCATACAAAGGAGAGGCGCACATCACTTAAAAAGTCTTCTTCGTACAATTCTTAACCCACTTAGCTTTGTTAACAGATTGTAAAAGTTGTATCGTTGTCAATAAAATCAAGTCAGGATCACGTGTATCAACTGGAGATGGCAATACAATTTGGATGTGAAAATCCGGTTATGAAAATATGACGAACGGCAGTGCACAATTCCCTTGCGCTTGAATTATGAAGGAGTCTAAGTTCTCAGTTTTGCATCAACTCTTTTAAAAACCCACGTCATCCTCTCTCTGACTCGGCTTCTCTCTCTCTCTCTCTCTCTCTCTCTCTCTCTCTCTCTCTCTCTCTCTCTCTCTCTCTCTCTCTCTCTCTCTCTCTCTCTCTCTCTCACTCACTCACTCACTCACTCACTCACTCACTCACTCACTCACTCACTCACTCACTCACTCACTCACTCACTCACTCACTCACTCACTCACTCACTCACTCACTCACTCACTCACTCACTTTCTCTCTCTCTCTCTCTCACCTGTGAAATCACATCACCTGCGTCAATCAAATCTTCCCCTTCCTTCCAATGCTTAAAGGTGGGAACTCACTACCAAATGATATACATACCTGTGATCTTTTGTTTTAGTCTTTATAAGCTTGTTTGTCTGTGCAAACATTTCTCTTGTTTGAGTTTTGCCTTCTTGCTTTCATGAAGAAATTGTTTATTAAAGCAGATAACTTTTTAAACACCGAACCACATGGGGGTATAACTGCACGTATAATGCCTTGGAAATGTATTCAAAACGCTTTTGTTGATGAGAGGGGTGGTGACTGACTGGCTCTTCCTGCACCATACCTTGACCGTCACCTCTTCGCATTCCAAACGTGAACAGCATTCGGGAGAGCACACATACCTCCGCTAGGCTGAGGATTTTACGTTTTGTATCCCACTGATGGGACGGATCTGCATCCGGAACTGAAACAAAATCTAATCAGCTTGTTCTTTTCACCGAGGCAACTTATCCACCAATTTGTCAGATCCCGTCCACAACGATTTGAGATATCATGGCATGTAGAATTTTTGGCCTCATCTCTCAATGGTGTAGAATCACTGCAACAATTCTAGTGTCCTGATATGAATGTTCTCCAAAATCAAATCAATTCCTCCTCATCACACACCCAACCTGTCCACAAGGTTTCATCCAAATCCGTCCATGACTTTTTGATATGCTGCTCACAGACAGACAAGTAATAATGGAATTCTCTCATCCCTTCTTCCTGTCCAGGCTGGAGGTCCTCAAGGCAGCGTTCTGGGCCCTGTTCTTTTTCTGGTTTTCATCAATGATCTCTCCGACTCTCTGGAAAATCCTCTATATCTCTTTGCTGATGACTCCACCCTCTGCCGTACTATCTGTCATCCCTCAGACCGGCAAGCAGCAACTTCTGCGCTCTCTGCAGATCTGGATAAAATCACAAACTGGTCCAACACTTGGAACATGTCTTTCAATCCTGACAAATCTTACACTCTCACGACGTCTCTCCGAAAGGACCATCTGGAACCCCCTCCCCCATCTACTTTCTCAACAATCCTCTTGAATTAATCCTTTCATTCAAGCTTCTGCATCTCACTATCTGCCATAATCTTTCCTGGAAAGCCGCATTTCCAAGCAGGCCTCCAAAGCCAGTCGCTGACTGGGAATCCTCCGTCATGCAAGGTCCTTTCTTGGCACATGAACTCCTGACCACATACAAAGCTTTCGTCTGCATCCTGATGGAATACTACTCTCCCCTGTGGGGTGGTGCTCCTGCCTCCCACCTTTCCGGCTTCATGCTGTGGAAACCAAGGCATTTCGGATCATTGGAATCTCCAGCGATGAGTCTGAGTCTTTGGGTCTCTCACTCTCTCACTGCAGGCAGGTCGGTGGTTTTTCTGTCTTCTACCTTCTCCTCTCCAGCCTTGCCCCCCCCACCCTGTCTGTGATGTCCCCCTCCCCCCATATTTCCACAGGGCGTCCGCCAGCAACCCCCTTCTGGTAAAACTACCAAAATCAAGAATCACTGCTCACCTTCACTGTTTTATTCCTCTTTTTTCCTGCCTCTGGAACAAACTCCCACACTCTCTTTTATCCCACTCCTCCCTCCAGGTCTTCAAAACAGCTGTCCACCACCATCTCATATCTTCCCCCATCCAAAATCATGATCTTTTCCACCATTATTAATCCACGCCATACCCACCTCCTTCAAATTCCCTGCTTTCCTTCCTGAAAGTCCCTGTGGCGTCCATCTGTTTACCCTGTGTACCCCCGCCCCATCCCTCTCCCTCCCGCAGATCTAATGTCTCTTTTTCTTACTGTTTTGTGTGTCCTTATTCCTGCACCTCTTGTCTCCTGCTCCCTTTGTTGTATGTTTTGTGTGTTAGATCTTCCATGAGCCTCCACAATGTATACCAAAAAAATTTGACAGACAAACAGGTGAAAGCATTAACTACTTTCGGTGGCGGAGGTAGTTCGAGTGAAGTCGATGGCATGCCTTTGCAAACCACCATGCTTCCTTCCTTATGCAAAGTTGAAAGATGACAAAGAGTTCCACCAGAAATGACCTAAGATCAAATTTTAAGTTTACAAAATATTCTATTTTGACCCCTGTGACCCTCAGTCCACAACCCCTGAGGCTTGAACTGGGGTCAAATCCCTGTGTACATTAGATATTTCATGCATCCCCAATGTTGACTGCATATACAAAGTTTCATTAAATGTTTTGAAATGTGCCTGTAGTTGAATTTTTTGGTATTTGACCTTTTGACCCTACCCCAGGGCCCCAGGAGGTTGGGCCAAAAAATACTGCTCTTGCACATTCTTACCATGTGGTGATTTTAACTGCATATCAAGTTTGGTGGATTTCTACACAACGGTTGAGGAGGCGATAGCATGACGGGAGGATGGACAGACAGACAGACAGACAGACGGAGCCAATTTCTATATCCCCCCTTTTCTTTAACGGGTGGGAATAATGATGACTAATCATAGCAAGGAGTTCGATTTATAGCACCCAAGCATCATATCTGTGTTCTGAATTCTATGCACTCGAAAGCTTTCATTTGAAAGCTCATTGGAATCTCCTGTGATGATGTGATAAGGAGATTTACCACCTCTTCTTTGATATTGGTCCTCTGCTCTCTCAGTCATCTGATCATCCCCAGGAACTCCAGAATGCCCACATCCTTGCAGTAACCGTCTCCTGGTTAAATTTCCAAAATACAGGCTGACTGCGCACTTCAACTCCTTTGTTCCTTCCTCTCTTCTCCAGTCGATGGAACCACCTTCCAGAGGCCATTCTTTCCCACTCTTCCATTCAGGGCTTCCATGTGGCAGTGCACCACCACCCCTGTCCTTACTCATGACCTTTATTACCACTAATCACCCTTCCTAACACAACCCCCTTACTTGCTGATTTCAGTGTTTCCTCCCCTACTCTCTCTCTCTCTCTCTTTTAGTTCGTTCGTTCCTCCGATCCTGGTTGGGATTGGGCAGCCCTCTCTCTTTTCCTTTCCTGTTAATGTATTCCCTTGCTGGCTATGCCCAGTTGTTTCCCTACTACCCCATTGTCTGACACCTGTAAAAGCCATTGCTCTGTTGTGTGGCATAATGTCATGGAGTGTGGTCCAAGCTTTTGTGTCCCCCTTTGTTTTCATCATGGCAGGATAGAGATATGTTTCGGCTCCAGGTTCCCTTGGTGATTGCTTCGGAATAGAGGCTGTAGCGTGACGCGGATTTCCTTTACGTCACCCCACCTCCTCACCACCGTCATCTTTGACGAGGTCCTGACTTTAGTCTCGGTTGACCGGATTGGTGGATGTGGAAATATTTATACTTCTCCGGGTGTAACTGTAAATGGATGATTTCTTTGTTAACCATGTGCACTGGTTCAGCAGCTCACAGTTGGTTACCGCGGCTTCATTCAAGCTGTCAGTGGAGCAAAGACAGGAAAATGTCAGTTGAGTACGAGCAGCAGAATTAGTTTGCATTTTAACTGGATAGGGGGAAAGGGTGCATGATATTTCAGTCAATACATCTTGACCGTTGGACTTTTGTGGTTATCTTCTTTCTGCAGAAAGACTTGGGCCTACTTTTTGCTGCATGGCTGCTTTTGGCTTCGAGTTATCTTCATTGTATCATTTGAAAGTGAAAAATAAACTTACCTCGTTGGGCCCACAACAGATTTTCTGCAACGGTGTCGAAAGTTCACGCTGGACACCTGTTGTCAAATACCCCGAAACTTTTCGATTCGATTAGATTGAATAAATTCCATTTATTCTTTGTTCTGTCAATCAGTGGAGTCATTTTCTCAAATCTTTCCAAACACCGACGTCTTTGGTGGACGAGCATCCTGGCAAGGCACTTGGCATGGCATTAATTTTTTGTTTGTTTCATCAGTCCCTTCGCTCTGATATCTTAAATTGTGAGATGTCTGATGAAAACATCTTAGAAAAAACTTCTTAGGACATGGGATGACGTTTAAATATTTTGTCCAAATACTACCGAACAGAGGGTTTTTGAAAGTGCCAAGAAAGCGATTCATGTTCCGCAGTGTTCAAGTACATAATTCAATTGAAACAAGAAAATGAGCAATCAGCGATTGCAGACATTTGCCAGGTCTTGTTTTGTGTGGTGTTTGTGTACAATTACTTTGTTTCATCTGTGCGCACGTACGATCCAGACAAGATTCCGTACCATTTGCGAAATTCAGAGCCAAAAGTATTTCTAAACTGAAAGTTTGTGTTCTGTTTCGTGTTATACACTATTCGAAATATAAAATTCATTTGAAATTAAGTTGTTCCTCAATCATAGACTGACAGCTATAGACAGACAGGCAGACAAAGTGAACCAAATGCTTAACTCCACTTTTCGCTCCGTGCGTGTGGGATAAAAAAAAATAAACAATACAACCTCAACGACTCATTATGGTGTATTGTCAAAACAGAATTGAGACTTGTCTTGTGACATTGCACGACTCATCAAACGAAATTTCAAATTCTAATTTCAGGTTTTTTTTAAAAAATCCAATCTTATCAGCATCATGTTTATTGAGAGAATAAAAGATGGTTTTTAAATTCACCCGAAAATAAAGTTATGTTTATTAACATTTCGCTGTATTTTTTTCCATTGATGCCATGGAAACCAAACATTGTTATTTCAATCATTTATCAGAATATTTAAAATTGCAATGCTTGTGATCCACCGGATCACTCACTGCCTGCAACGCTCGTTTGGTAAATATTACAGGAACACATATTTCGGTGGTTTTTGACAGGTGTCGTGCAAAAAGGTCAGATCTTGCATGAGGAATTGTGGCAACGATCAAAGTTTGCATTCAGTCAAAATTGCTTTTGGCATATCATCTCGAAATGCCTGGTGTTGGCTTAATGGTTGGGATGGTGGGCTTGGGATTCTAGGGTCCTGAGTTCAAATCCTGCTTGGCTATTGTGTTAATACCAGGTGGGGTTGACTCAGCCTGTTGTCCTTCTGATATTGGCAAAATGGGTACCAGCTTGCTGGGATGGTTGAGCCATTTGAGTTTCATGTGTTGGAGTGATGACCCGTCCAGGATTGTGCCCAATAGCCCAGGAGACTGCTTTGGCAGCACCGACGCTCTCTACAGCGTATGGTCCTGATGGATGGATATTGTCTCAAAGAGCATTTTTCTCAACAAGACTCTACTGCAGTTATATTTTGAAATATTGATGTATATTTCAACAACTAAAATTCATGTCACCCGGGCTTTAAATACAAAGCACATTGGTAATCGACAAGGAAGGAGCAATATCAGTGCTTCAGAAGCAAAATCATGCAATTCTGCATACATTCTTCCGCATCGCCACTTTGTACAAATGTTTTGCTTCCTGGAAAAGTTGATTGATCACAATATTGAAAGATGCTCCAGTCCCGTGCTGAAGTGTACATTTGGTGTTCATCATGGCAATTAGCACAAGGACACAGAATAATTTGTGCAAAACCTTTCCAGACACTCAATAACGAATTTCGTGAGAACGTGCTTGTGATCATCTTCGCCGTACCTTGCAAACTTGCACGGCTGCCGTCGCAGTGCCTGTCAATAGGTTTGCACGGCTATTTCTCATTTCGTTAATCTGGGATGAACACCGCTCAGCATTCCCACCACGGATTTAATCCTTGTAGAACGGCATTGGGAGAGCTCTGTGCGTTCCAACAAGGCACAGCTTTCTCTCTGATGTGACTTGTGAAAAGAACGAGGGATAAGTTGATCAATATGTTGTTTTTCACTGTGAGATTTCCATTGTTCTATTTTCATGGACCATCGACCTGAAAGCTACTGCACGCATGCACCGGCATAGCTTGCATATCGTTGTTCCATTCCTATTGCTTGAAAGGTACGGACTGTTGACTATATTTTGAGGTGTGTGCGTTGCCCTTCGTATCCGAGGAAGGCCGTTCGCATGAAACCTGTGAACGACTTGGTCAATTTATTTCCAGTGCAACCACACTATAAGATAGCAAGCGGTGTAGCTTGGCATCAAGGAACCTCAAGATGACTGGACCACTTGCTACCAGCAATCCAGGCAGGAATCTGGAATTTTCTCAGAGTACCGGTGCCAACTCTCTTGCTCTTTATGAAAGAGACCCTGAGATGTTTAATGTCCACTGACTGATGTCACCGGTGTCACTGAGTACCGGTGGATGGGACACTATTTGAGGGAACGCACACATTGATGCATTGCCCTGCATGTAAAACACCAGTTTGACAGATTATAGTTGGGTGGAGATTCAAATCCAAGCGAAACAGCTTTGAGGTGAGTGCACATACCTCTAGGGATGGCTAGGCTTTTCAGCCAGCCATTTTCAGGCAAACTTATTCTCAAAGTTCTGACTTCGAAAAAAAGTCCCAAACCATGGGAAATTGTGCCCGATACGATTTAGCAACAACGGTAATACAGTATAACAAGGTAATACGAACCTTTTAAAGATTTTTTATCCCCACACATTTTGAAAAAATAGGGGCAATACCCTTGGGTGCTCACCTGGTAGCAGCTGGATAAGAAGACCAGGGAACCACTGGTAGGTGTGGATGACCCACAAAATATGCAACAGAGAAGAAAGTAATTACCTAAGGATTTTTTTTAATGCCATCAACAAACTTTGGTACATCACGGATGATGAAACTTGTGGTCATGTTTCATCAAAATCGCATATGTGGTTTCAGAGGAAAGAGCAATTACCTACTTTGGGGGGCAAAACCACTGAGACCCCGCTTTTTCTAATGCCATGAACAAACTCTGGTACATCACGGGTGATAAAGGTTGTGGTCAAGTGTCATCAAATGTGCATGTGGTTTCAGAGAAGAAAGCAAATACCTATTTTTGGTGAGGGGGGGGGGCAATTCCTCCACATGGACCCCTTTAGACCCCAATTTTTTCTCATGCCGTGAACAAACTTTGGTACAACACGAGTGATAAAGCTTGTGGTCAAGTTTCATCGAAATTGTGTATGTTGTTTCAGAGAAGAAAGCAAATACCTATTTTTGGTGGGGGGGGGGGTTGGCAATTACCCCACATAGACCCTTTTTAGACCCCAATTTTTTTCATGGTGTGAAAAAACTTTGGTACATCATGGGTGAGGATGGTGGTGGTCAGTCAAGTTTCATCAGAATTGTGTGTGTAGTGCCTGAGAAGATAGCAAATACCTATTTTGGGGGGGGGGTAACACCCCTCCCCTCCCCCCCCATGGACTCCCTTAGACCCATATATTTTTTTAATGGTGTGAACAAACGGGTACATCAAGGGTGATGAAGGTTGTGGTCAAGTTCCATCGATTTTCAGAGTGTGTGTGGTTTCGGAGAAGAAAGCAAATATATTTTGGGGGGCAACCCCCTTGTAGACCCACTTAGACCCTGATTTTGGAAATGTCGTGAACAAACATTAACACATCATGGGTGACCTGTGGGGTTGCCTCCCTCCTTCCATAGAAACTCCCTCCGTAGACTCCCTTCAGACCCCAATTTTTTAATACCGTGAACAAGCTTTGGTACATACCGGGTGATGAAAGTTGTGGTCAAGTTTCATCGAAATCGTTTGTGTAGTTTCAGAGAAGAAGTTGCAAGTCTTTGTATGGAGGGACGGACTGACGGATGGACAACGTGCTATCCCACGAGCTCCCCAGAACTATGTTTCAGGTGAGCTAAAAAATGCAGGGAGATATTGGAATCGGTCCATCCGTCTTTATGTCCGTCACGTGATATTCTTTAACAGTTGGGAAGAAATTTATCAAACTTGGTAGTTATAATCATCACGTGGCAAAAGGTGAAAGAGCAGCATCAATTTTGGCTCTGACAGGATCAGACGCATCTCCACACGCATCCTGGGGCAGGATCAAAATATCAAATTACGAGCACATTTTGCTCTGGTTACACCTGTACTCTTGACACAACTATAAATTAGGTGCAGGTATGCATATATTTTAAATTGGAGTAGTTGGCAGTGTTTTCATTAATAATTTGGTTGAGAGAGGAAAAAAAAAAATTGAACAGCCACATCATGGGGGTGTGTTCCTTTCGCGAGTGGCTCTCTTGATTCAAATTGCTCAAGCAAGCACTCCAACGGAAAGGAGCGCTCGGCACCGCTCCACAACATGGCGGTCTCCATGCAAACAATGCGACATCGTGGTATGCTAGTAAATGCTGTCCGGGCCGTCGTTTTCAGTTTTACTCGATCCTCTTGTGCCAACTTCCCCAAATGAATTTATTGCGTTCGCAGCAGCTACGAAATATGAAGAAGGGGGAAAGAAAGATAAATAAATGGGGAGTCAGAAGGGGGAGCTCCCTACCCAAGCTTATCTATGTACTGAAGGGTGGGGCGGCATTTGCATGTTTGTAGATCTTTAAGAATTAGAAAGTAGAGTCGAAATTAATGTATGAAATGCACGTTTCAATAACATTATAACTATACATAACAGGGGTATGCCTCTGAGCATTTCATCGGTTGCAGCATCGTTTTTAATCTGACTATGGTGGACATTTTTGCTAACATAACGAAGCACCTCTCTTAATTGCTTGCTCTGTCTCTCTATCTGTCTGTCCGTCTGTGTCTCCACATCTATATATGTTGTTGTGTACTTGAGGTCATTAGGGATCACAAGGGGAGTTCTCGAACCCACAGTCTGGCCGACGATCCTGCAAGTCGATGAACTGCAGACAACTCTGTGGAGCGGCGGGTTGAAAAGACGTTTAATTCAGGCAGGGTCCAGCATCAAAATCTGCTTTACCTCCCCAGTGGATTAAATCCCCCCACATAGAGTACCGTGCTCTCAACGCTCCACTGTTATTAATCAAACGGCCGAGAGATACCCGAAGTGGAATGTTGGTTATTGGCTGACCATAACGAAAGAGTGGGGCTGAACTCCATGTTAGTATTCACACGCAATGTTCTCATGAATGGAAATGGACAATCGGGCAGTTTGAGAAACGGGTTTGTCATGTCAATATGAAGCAGGTATTTACAAACAGCGTCACAGAAGAAAAGCTCTTACCCCGAGCACAGAAGCCCCGTCTTATTCCTTCACTTCGCTACAGTTTCTACAACACAGGCACCTCAGTCATTTGGGGGGAAACGAGGTCAGGAAGAGTGACAGAGAGAAGAGAAAGAAGTCTAAGGCATGTTTGCAACCAGCGCAAGGTAGGATGAATCAGCATGTAATGGCCAGCGCATCTGGGAATTCTCCACGGGTTAGCCCCGCTCCCGGCTCAGAACCTCACTCGCTTACACGCTTCACCGCCCTCCAGTCACCAGTTTACTTGTCTCAGATCCCAGACGCGCCAACAACTTCGATCTGTTCAAATCTCCAGACTTATAAAGCCCAAAGAGAGGCATGGCTTGGGGACTGAGAAACCCCCTTCCTGTGCTCCTGAGTGCTGCCTTGGTGTTTTAGAGGTCTGTCTTGCTGTCATTGGAATCCACCAAAGCTCTGTCTCTCCTTTGGCCCACCCTCTATCCAGGCGATGGTCATTGGCTGTGCCCGGGGTTTGCTGCGCTGCCCGTGTCCACAACGTGGCATTGTCCTTGTGGTTGCTGTTGACTTTGCTGTTAGGATATGATAATCTTCCTCAGCCCAACAGAGTGTGGTCCTTTCTGGTGGATGTTGAGTCACTTTCTCTGGTAAATTGCTAGCCTTTGGTGTTTCACTGTGCTGTTTTGGCTTGATTTGTGCGTTGCAAAGCATGTTGTAAGGTGTATGAATGTTGCAAGGTGTGTTTGAATGTGTTGTGGAAGTGCGAGAGATAGAGATAGAGATAGAGATATATATAAATATATATATATATATATATATATATATATATATATATATATATATATGTATGTATGTGCAAATAACTAATACAAGGTGGGTGGGGGGAGTAATTTTCACATTTTAGCTTAGCAATATACTACATGGATAACTACATGAGGGATTACATAACTACATGCGATAACTACGTAACTACATGCGATCTGATCAAGGATGGCTGACTGGTAGACTGGCGGCTATTTTAGTCATATGAGTCATTCGTTTTAGTCATACGAGTCATGCTAGCGCTAGCCCTTTAACTGCATCCAGCAATATTACTAAAACAATAGGGGCTGTGACGTTTTATGTCTTTTTTACTTGGTAAAAGTGCAGAACAATGATATAATATACAATCAGGATGAAATTCACCGTTTTCATGTAAAATAAATCTGTAATTACAAATGCAGACGTTTTTTTCATAGAATATGCATTTTCGAAAGTTAATTGTGTGTTGGTGGAGGGGAGGGAGGGGAGGGGGTGGAGGGGGTTGCACAGGGCTGAAAGTTCGCCTCGGGCACCCAAGTGTATGTGCATCCCCAATATCTCCGAAAACCGTCACAATATTTTCACTTGAAAATGTTTTTCTCTGCAACCGCTTGGCCGATCGATGTAAACTTCAAACGCAGGAGGGACTTTACCTGGATAATATTTTTGATAACTCTAACGTCATAGGTCACATAGTATGGCAGCCATGTTGGATTAAAGGGAAAAATTTGGACATCTTATCTGAAACTGCTCAAGAAAATAATTTTAAACTTGGCATATGTCATGAGGTATCAAGGGTGGTATCAATGACATAATCGGTGAAGTGGTATTCCAGCCATAATTAGTTGAATCGTAATCCTTGTCCAAAAATTCAGAAACATCATAGATCTGATGTACGACCTGATATGAGTGAAGAATTATGTCATCGGTCACGTGGACTTGCGGCCATATTGGATTCAAAAATAATGTCGCGTCCGGGGGTTTGCCCCTACCTGGACGGATGGCCGAACAGTTCTGCCTTAGAGGCCCACAGCCGAGAGTCCTGGAGATGAATGTGCGCACGGGGAAGAAATGCTCGGCGCTTCACCAGGGCGGTAGCGCAGCACAGGGATTTTACTCTCGAACCCACAACAGATACATGGACGGACACAAGCAAATTAAATTATATTAAATGGATAATTTAATGACAGTAATCAAATATGTACAATGACACAAATTCAAATTAAAAGAATGAAAGAGAAACATGAGTTAATCTAATTTTTAGCCGAAATTCCTATGTGAGCTGTCCCCACACTCAGAAACACACACAGACAAGGAGGTCATATAAAATAAAGAAATCCCTTTTCATTCTTTCATTGAGCTGAGTCTAGGCGATCATTTCGGACTTGACGATCAAACCGCGTCGTCAGCGCGTGGGTACCCGCGCCCCATAAACGGTGCCGAGTAATTTGTGGGGCATTATTCGACGTCAGGGCTCCTGAACTGCGGTGTCACTTCTTCGTCAACCATGCTTGCCGATCCCGCTCTATTTTGTTCTCTTGCCAAGACGCGCTCTGGTTTATCTGATCGTCTCCCTCACACTGAACTCCACTCGTGCGTTCGCTTCTCTCGACAAGCTGCTTCCCTGTCCTCTCTGATCGCCTGCCTCCCATGTGCTCTTCTTCTACCTCCTCACGTCACGCACGTCAATCACCAGCCTCGGGGGCGTGACCTCGCCCACCATTACCCTTGGAGGTGGGGCTTCTTCCTATTTGGGCATGCAGCTCGGTTGTAATGGCCGTCGCCGTTGCAAAAATGTAATTCTATCTTTGCTGGTTTGCAATAAACCGAGTACATACTGGGGGAACTCATCCTTGATCCCGATCGAATTAACACCGCACCACCCCCTGTGTGGTGACACGTAACGCTTAAGCTCACAGTCTCCCTACTTCGTTTACATTGAGACGTCTCCTACATGTCCATGGGCCAAGAAACTCTATACAATCCTATCTTTCCGATGAAATTCCTCCATCTACCCCACAAACATAACAATGAAAATGTTTAAAAAATATTTTATTCTCCAGAACTGCTTAACAGGGCGATGCGAAACCTCATACATATGATCGACTCGCCATGGGGAATATAGTTTGTGAATTTTTTTCATATTCACATTCATTGATGCAATTTAAACCTAATGTATATGGGCCATAATAGTAGCGTTTTCAGTTGACAGTGGTGGTTTTTGTTCAGAATGAGTGTGCAAAACGAGACAATGTACTCTACCTCGTGCCGTTGTCGTTGCTTTTTTCGTTTCTGCAGATGCTTCAGCACGTTCTTTTGGGGAGCGTTTCCAGGACCTCTCTTTACGGTAAGCAATACACGATATACAGTATTGTCCGTATCATATTTTGCTTTGCAGTACTTTTTTGAAATATTATTTTGCTTGTTTATTTGTAGTTAAATCGATTCTCTCCCACGCACTCCCCCAATTCACCCCCCTCCCCTTCTAACCGAACTTGCATTTCCCACATACAGACGAATCGTGTTGAAGTAGCTTTGGTCACAATGAGTGAATGTGCAAATTTGCTGCATGTGCGGTCATTTCAGTACAACATCTAAAACTGTCAAACGTTTCCTGGGATGTTGGACCCGTCTGGTTGTCTTGCCCCAGCTAACTTTGCCTCATGAAACACAAGGTGCCAAGAGTGGCAGATTTTATTTTAGATTGTGCCAGAAACGCGGAATAAGACAATTAAAAGTCTCAGGATTGGAAGAACAGAGACAATGAAGGGAGGGTGCATTGTGGAGATAAAAGATCCAGGGATGCTCGAGTGTCCAGAAAAAAAACAGACAATGAAGGCCTCACTCCCACAGGCCATCGATCAGGTCTTGCGCTCCCTGCAGTATTTTAAATGGGATGTCTGCACCGCAGCCTCTCTTGAGTGTGCTGCTGCTAATAATGTATCCCCTACTTCTCACATTTAATCCCGATTTCAAGTTTCGAACTTTTGCTATTCACGTGCTCTACTAAAGATATTATCTCAGCCTGGAATGTGGATTTCTGAATAATAAGAGTAGACAAGGTATGCACATGCACGGGAAAGGTGTAATACCGGGTTAGAGCATCAGAGCTTTGATTCCCAGTTAAAAAAATGAACAAGCCATGAAGGGTGGGTACCTGCCTGATGAATTCGAAGGAAATAAAGTCATTCCTGGTATCAATGCCTTCCGATTCTGTGCCTCTTGCGTGCCCTTGAACCCGCAATCATAAAGCGCACAACCCTCCTTACAACTGCACAGCCTGAGCATCAACCCTTACCACCACAAAGCCTGAACGCTGTTGTTGTGGCACACAATGTAACGAATGCCTTCAACATCACAGAGTCCTCATTCCCCACTCTTGTCACTTATATGTGTTGAGTGTTGGGCGTACCCTCCCACCTCGCGGTCTTTTTTCCCTGTACCACTTCAATCATTTAGATTTATGGAGCCATGTGATCATGAAGCTCACATAATGGGTCCCGATATAAACTTTTTAATTAATATGCTTATTACCTCCGCCACTGAAGGTGAAGGAGGTTACGTTTTCACTCCTTTCTTCGTTTGTCTGTCTGTTTGTGTGCAGGATATCTCAAAAAGTTGTGCACGGATCCGGATGAAATTTTGTGCACAGGTTTGGTGTGTGAGAAGGACGAACTGATTAGATTTTGGTGAAGATTTGATGATTAGATTTTGGTAGTACTGTATAGTATATGTATGGCATGATATTTGGGCCCATAATGTTCTCGCGGATAAGACATTACGTGGCGGAGGTATGCGCTCCACCGAGTGCCCTTCCACTTTGTAAATGGATTCATCTCCAATTTGGGGCACATAATTTGGGCCAATGTGAGGATGGAATAGTCCAGCATCCCTGGGATTACAGAGCCTGACCCACTTCTCTGATCCCCCTCACGACTTGAACAGCACCTCATCCATCAGTAGAGAATCCAGGGACATGTTGCTATTTTGAAGACTTTGTTTAGCAAACTTTGTGTTTTCATTTCTTTGAACAATTTAAAGGCTCTGCGTATCTTTTATCTTTATTTTGTATGCTTGATTGAGGTTTGTGGAGGAGTTAGGGCAGAATCGAAGGGAACAAAATGGAAAGGAGGAAACACCAACAGCAGAGTAGACGTGAGAGTGAGATCAAGGGGAGCGGGAGAAGGACACATGAGGTTGAACAAGCTGCACACAAGATGAATGAAACACAGCATGAGGAGGAAGGGGAAAATGGGTGGGGGGGGTGGAGTATCACAATAACCTTGAAAAAAAAGAGTGCTTGGGAATGGGGTTATTTGGAGTAGAAGAAATCATGAGTATGAATGAGTGATGACCTGAGGTAGTGGTGAACAGCTGTCTTGAGTCCCTAGGGGGGACTGAACAGACTGGGGAAGTTGGTTCCACAGGTGAGAGAAAAGAGGAACGAATGAGTGAAGGTGAGCAGCGAGTCTGGATTTTTGGAGTCGAAGAAAGCGAGGGTTACCGGCAGACCATGTACGCCCTGCGGAATCCTCGGAGGGACAGAGCCAAGAGAAGGCAGAGGGTGCCAGACCAAAAAGGAGGCGGTAGGCGACAGAGAGACCACGCGACCTGCCTGCAATGCAAAAGTAACAGGCCTCGTCACATTTATTTGTGGTTAATGAAGGAACTCATGAGCAATCTCATAACCACTATGGGAAATCGAAGGATACTGTGACATATTGTACTAACTAATACCACATCCGATTAACCTGCACCTCACATTGACCACCGAAAGAACGAGCACACTCACGCACTGAGACTGCACAGGCCTTCTCTCTTAGGTATCGTGTGCTAATTTCCTGCCAGGACTTCAGATTCTCATCATTGTCAATCAGTGCCAATATGATCAATTAACCATCCGAAGCGATTTATTAGGATGATTTGTAAACCAGTTGCGAGGTGCAGCAGTGGAGAGCAGTAAGAAAGACATGTCCATCTTGCAAATTAATTAATTAACTCAAATTTGACATTTTAAGCTTATTTTTATGGTTATGTGCTATGTTTTCTATGTCCATGTTTTTAGTACAATGTGCTTTGTAACTCCCCATCCCCACATCAGCATCCTCTTCATGTACCTCTTGCATGGATCAGGATTCTGGGACACGCAATTCTAAACTCTCACTGAAATGTCCTTGTACTGTCTTCCTATTCCATCATTATTTCCAAAACATTGCACCTCATTTTAGCTCAAGTGGACTTTAGTCAGGTGAGCTGATGCGATCGAGCAGTGTCCGTCGGTAAGTGAGTCGGTGATTCCGTAAACACTTTAGTCATTATCTATTTAACCAAACAATTTTGATGAAACTTGGCCACAAACTTCATATTTGATGCCCAACGAAAGTTTAATGACTGCATCAAACTCTGTTAACATTAAGGGGGTTTGCGGGGGGATGGGGGATTACCCCCCAAAATAGGTATTTGTTATCTTCTCCAAAACTACACACAGAATTTCAATGAAAGTTGACCCCAACCTTCGTCATCCTTGACGTTCCAAAGATTGTTCAGGGTCTCAGGGGGGTTTGAGTGACTGATGCTCCTGATCCAGGTGAGCTTCAGAACAGGCAGTCCTACTTCTGAAATCAAAGCACACATGTAGAGGTACTTCTGACTCGCTGTACATTTTAGTGGTAGAATCCTCTGCACTGGGTACCATGATAAATTGCACTTAGCAGGGCAAAAATTACTTCATGATTATGGGAGTTGTAAAAGTTGTACAAACGGGATTCCCACAATAGTCCAAGAAACTCGACACGTTTTTATTTTACAACATGCAAGTAAATGTAATTATTTTGAAAACAGCCCTGACTAATGATGAATACACTTATATCATTGAATTAAATGTACCATACTCTGAACAGAGCATTTGTGCTGTCGAAGCACTTTTTTGGTATGCTTGGCTTATGCTGGGTGGTTTGGGTTATGCTGGGTGGTTGAGGTTATGCCGGTTGGTTTGGGTTATGCTGGGTGGTTTGGGTTATGTTGGTTGGTTTGTGTTATGCTGGGTGGTTTGTGTTATGCTGGGTGGTTTGTGTTATGCTGGGTGGTTTGGGTTATGCTGGGTGGTTTGGGTTATGCTGGGTGGTTTGGGTTATGTTGGTTGGTTTGTGTTATGCTGGGTGGTTGGTGTTATGTTGGTTGGTTTGTGTTATGCTGGGTGGCTTGGCTTATGCTGGGTGGTTTGGGTTATGTTGGTTGGTTTGTGTTATGCTGGGTGGTTTGTGTTATGCTGGGTGGTTTGGGTTATGCTGGGTGGTTTGGGTTATGTTGGTTGGTTTGTGTTATGCTGGGTGGTTTGGGTTATGCTGGGTGGTTTGGGTTAAGCTTGGTGGTTTGTGTTATGCTGGGTGGTTTGTTTGTTTGGATTATGCTAGGTGGTTTGGGTTAAGCTTGGTAGTTGATGTTATGCTGGGTGGTTTGGGTTATGTTGGTTGGTTTGTGTTATGCTGGGTGGTTTGTGTTATGTTGGTTGGTTTGTGTTATGCTGGGTGGTTTGGGTTATGCTGGGTGGTTTGGGTTATGTTGGTTGGTTTGTGTTATGCTGGGTGGTTTGTGTTATGCTGGGTGGTTTGGGTTATGCTGGGTGGTCTGGGTTATGTTGGTGGTTTGTGTTATGCTGGGTGGTTTGGGTTATGCTGGGTGGTTTGGGTTAAGCTTGGTGGTTTGTGTTATGCTGGGTGGTTTGTTTGTTTGGATTATGCTAGGTGGTTTGGGTTAAGCTTGGTAGTTGATGTTATGCTGGGTGGTTTGTGTTATGCTGGGTGGTTTGGGTTATGCTGGGTGGTTTGTGTTATGCTGTGTGGTTGAGGTTGGTGGTTGATGTTATGCTGGGTGGTTTGTGTTATGCTGCGTGGTTTGTGTTATGCTGCGTGGTTTGTGTTATGCTGGGTGGTTTGTGTTATGCTGGGTGGTTTGGGTTATGTTGGTTGGTTTGTGTTATGCTGGGTGGTTTGTGTTATGCTGGGTGGTTTGGGTTAAGCTTGGTGGTTTGTGTTATGCTGGGTGGTTTGTTTGTTTGGATTATGCTAGGTGGTTTGGGTTAAGCTTGGTAGTTCATGTTATGCTGGGTGGTTTGTGTTATGCTGGGTGGTTTGGGTTATGCTGGGTGGTTTGTGTTATGCTGAGAGATATGCTATCACCTTCACAGCAGTCAATGAGAACAGTAGTTTGTAATTCTGGGTACTGGTGATAATTGGCCAACACTTCACAAAATATACCGTGGGATCTTTGACATCCACCAACGATCAGTACTGAAAGATGGATCCTCTTAATGTTCATCCGAGGGACGGCACACACATTTTTGTATTGCTCTGCTTGCAAAACACCAGGATGGCAGTTTATGGCTGGGTGTCCAGATTCAAACCCAGGCTAGACAGCTTCAATGTGAGGTTTGCACATGTATAGGCTATCCTGCCAACCCATAAACACTTGTACATTATCTCGTGCTTTTGATACAGTCTGGCATCCTGCCTTACTCTCCAAACTCTATGCCTATGGCATTAATGACCAACTCCACACATGGCTTACTGACTTCCTCTCCTCTTGTAGCCAACGTGTCGCTCTCAATGGAATCCTGTCATCTCCTCTCCCTGTCAAGGCTGGAGTGCCCCAAGGCAGTGTTCTGGTCCCAGTCCTCTTCTTGATCTTCATAAATGATGTCTCTGACTCTGGAAAATCCTCTTTATAGATTTGCTGATGAGCCCCTCTGCCATGACTTCTGTCATCCCTCAGATAGAAAGGCTGCAGCCTCTTCCCTCTCTTCAGACCTTGAAAAAAATCACAAGATGGTCAAACACTTGGAATATGTCTTTCAATCCTGACCAATCTCACACTCTCACTTTCTCTCTCCGAAAGGACCGTCTGGCAACCCCCAACCCCCCCCCCCCAACCCCCCTCCCCCCAATCTACTCTCTTAACAATCATCTTGAGGAAGTTCAGTCTTTCAAACTCCTGGGTCTCACTATCACCCGTGATCTTTTTTTGGGCAAACTCCATTTCAAAGTTGGCCTCCAAAGCCAGCCTCCGACTGGGCATCCTCCGTCGTACAAAGTCCTTCCTTGACACACCTGAACCCCTTTCCATCAACAAGGTCTTCATCCACAGCTTGATGTAATCTCGCTGTCCTGTCTGGGCTGGCTCCCCTGCCTCACATCTTGCTCATCTTAACGCCTTGGAAACCAACATCTTCAAGATCATTGGAATCTCCAACAATGAAGCTGAGTCTAGTGGCCTATCACTGCAGAATCGCAGACAGGTTGATGTGTCTCTCTGTCTTCTACCGCCTCCTTTCTGGTCTTGCACCCTCTGCTATTTCCATGCTTTGTCTCCTCAATTCATCCCCAATCCAAAACTATTATCTCTTCTACCCTTGTTAACCCCCACACCCCAAGTCCTTCGTCATTCAAATTTCCAGTTTTTTCCCTCCTGTGAGTTTCCATCTGTATCCATCTTGGCCTTTCCTGCCCCTCCCCCCTCTTCCCCCATTCCCTGTCCAAATGTCCCTCTATGTCAGTCTTCAACTCTGCTGTTGGTGCCCCCCCCTCTCTCTGCCATTCATTTTTCATCCTGCTGTGTCCTGATCCGTTCAGTGTACAAGCTTTTCCATGAGCCTTGACTATGCATCCAAAAAAAAAACTAACATTTCGTATTTCTTGTAAGGGCCCTGTCACACCTTGACGTTTTAGCCAGTGTATGGAAACGTATCAAAATGTATGTAAAACGCTGGCGTACGCTGAACTATTGATGTTTTTTTTTCAGTTTTGGGCGTATTCATAACGAGTTGGACGTATGTATAACGTATTAGTAACGTACACAGAACGTTTCGATAACATATAGATAACTTATACCAACGAATGCTTAGCGTGTTGTCGGCGTTCACAACTTATGCCCAACGATAGTCTAACTTATGCATAGCGTGCGGCAGTGTATCGCCGACGATCACGTGGCGTAGCCTATTAATAGGCTGCCGCTCAACGATTTAAATCATAACCGTACGAGAAATCGAAGTGTCAACATCACCGTCATGCCGAAGAAAAAAACAAACAAACAAAAAAAAAACCATGGAGTCTGGAACACTGACTGGTTCCTCCTGTGAACCCCATTTGTATATACCAATTCCCCAAAACGCTGCCAATACGCCATTATACGGTAGCTGTAAGTTAGAAACACGTTCAGTAAGTTCTGTGGTCGTCCGGAAGACGTCAATCAAATACGTCTACATACACCAATGTGCGTTTGAGATACGTTACACATAGGTTCAAAGCACGCTTCACATAGGTTCAAAGCACGCTACTAATATGTTCAAAGCACGTTAATCGTAGGTTAAAATTTAAGTTTCGGGTATGCTAAACATTACCTCGAGGTGTTTCGACTTATGAGTAACTTACAAGTAACGTGTGTGGACGTGTGTCAACGATCGCATAACGTGCCTACAACTTATGGCCAGCGTATGCGGAACGTTCGAGTCATACGCTGGCATATGTTGAAAAATTTTGAGCATGCTTAAAATTTGTCGACGAGCTCAGCGTACTACGACATATGCCAGCGTGCTTCAGCGTGCTCTTAACGTATACAAAACTTACCCATAACGTATTCGACGTGTGCCAGCGTTTTAGACAAATTTTTCATACGTCGACATACGCTGGCTAAATCGTCAAGGTGTGACAGGGCCTTAACATTGTGAATATCTTGTTCTGAGAATGTTTTGAATCTCCGTTTTCAATAACGTTTCAAAAACACCATGTTAGTGACTCCATGTGTTCTGAGTGTCATTTGATTTGATTTTGATGTACCGTACTCTTTATGGAGCATAGGTGCTGCCGAAGCAGTTTCTTGGTAAGGGTTTCACTGGGTGGTTTTCCATTGCTTTTCCAGCATTGTTTGCCCATTCTCTCTTACCCATTAAATGCTGAGTGTCAAGCAACTAAGCAGCACGTACCATGTTTAAAAATCTGTAGTATGAGACTCAGCCAGGGTTTGAACCACTTACCTCCCAGGTTCAGATCGGATGCTCTAACCATCACCCCACCCGGGTTTGGTTATAAATGTCATGGAAAAGTTAAAAAAAAAATTTTTTATCCTGAACCTTGTGATATAAATAAGATACAGGTAAACTCAATACCTTGACTTATGATTCCTATACGAACCGTAATCATGATCACGTTTTCATGAAACATATGACATCATGCAGCGATATCCTGTACCTGTAACATATCTGCAGGTGAATTTACCTCCAAAAAGTGCATAGTCTTTCATTGATTCATTGCACCTCGATTGGCTGGCATTCTTATTCCAGGGAAGAGTTGTTTCCAATACCACTCATTACAGATAAGTAGGACGTGGGTTCTAAATAAGCAATTAATTGCAGCTGCTTGTGTTCCCAACAAATTCACTTTCAAGCACCAGTATCTACAGCCCTGAATAATTCCAGCATTCTTGCCCATTTGGGCTTTATTTATTCACCTTAAATTGAGTGCCAATCACGCATCTATTTGTCCTGCTCCTCCTCCATATGCAGCAGAAGGCTCCAGGTAGCATCATTGGCTGGGGGCACAGCGGTGCCACTGATGCAATGCCCCTTTTACCAGTACACTGGTATTCGTTCCACCAGTACACAGCCGACAGGGTCTCGAACTCGGGAACCCAAGATCCCAATCCAGCCACCTCAACCGCTAAGCCAACACCAGGCTTTTCTATTCGTCCTGAGTGAAGCAAGATTTTGAGCAACATAAACTCACATGATGATGCAAATGATATACAGATTCCCTGTCGCTGAGGATTACTAGTCAGTGTAGAGTAGGTCAACTTTACTTGTGCATTGGACGACAAAAAATAAACTCCAATTTGTCATCCTTTGTTGACCCGATGTCAGGAACCTGTGCTGTCACTCACACCTTGCCCTCCTGCCATACATAGTACAGTGATGTGCGGCAGGGGACTTTTCCATCCCTCATTGTTTATCAAACCGTCGAGTCCATGATTTGACCGGATAACTCCCCACAAATTTGGTGGCATCAATTGTAGTGCTATATTGACAAAAGTTAAAACCTTCCGACATTGTTTCGGAGGCAGAATGCTGACTTTCACTCTTCCTCTCCCTTGGGCGTGTATTTGTGATCGTGGTGTCTGTGTGTGCTTGTTTGTGGTTAATTCAATGCTGAAATACGTGACTTTTCAAACTGGAGAGTTCATTAAACACCTTGCCCTGCGCAGTCTTGAGAAAAAGGACATGGGGAGGGTCTTTCAATCTCTTGTTTTGCGTTTCCGAGCACGATCCATATTTCCGACGAGACGCCATTTGGTTTGAATTGCGACATCATCAGTGGTGCGAGTGCGAGCGGAAAATTTAATTAGTCAAGATGGCGTAATCTTTTGGCCAAGTACTGTTAAATTGGATGTTTTTGGGAAGTGGCAAGAAGGTGATTTGTGCTCTACAGTGTTCAAGTATATAATTAAATAATTTAAATAAAATAAAGATTTTAAAAGCTGGAGAAAAAAAAAGAAAAGTTGGAAATATATCGCCATTGCTGCAGTGGCTTTTACACCATCTAATTTAAAACGTTATAGTACTTATTTGTGCCTGTTGTTTGTGTCCTTTATGACATCACTAAAAACAGTAAGTTTCCTGTTTGGAATGATTTTCAATTCCTTTTGACTGACAGACAGGCAGATAGAAAAATTTACCTTTCTCCTTTGTGTGCATGCTCACCCGGGACGAGATTCCGTACAATTTGCCAAATTCAGAGCCAAAGTGTGTGCTAAACCGTGGGTTCAGGTTCCGATTCATGTTCTATCATGTTCAAAATATATAATTAAATTGAAATTAAGTAGTTCCTCAATCATCGACTGATGGGGCGGAGACGGACCAATTGCTTCACCCCGCTTTTCACTTTGCGAGCTGGGTAATAAGGTGATCTGGGGGTGACTCCATATCTAGGAGACTACACCCTCTGGATCCACAAAGGTGGATCACAGTTGATTGGAGGGTCAGCATTTGGGATAGTAACACCCATGAAATCTAACTCAAGAGCTGGTGGGTCAGCCTGGTACAGTCCATCAAAGTAACCAGCCCAGCGGGCCTTCACTTCGGACTCCTCTGTCAAGAGCTCACCACCCTCCGCATCGCTCCACAATAAGGTGATCGCCCCACAAAGTCATCTTGGAGATCTTTCTTCAATGCCGTGAATTATCATCAATTTTGTTCGCTACTATGGCCTCGCGAGCTCATATACGCATCAAATGTATTGTGTGAATTAGTGTTCGAGATATTTTTTTCAATAAGCCTGGTGGTGGCTTGACATCTTACGGTCTTGAGTACGAGTCCCTGTCGAGCCGATGAAATAACACCAGGTGGGTTGACTCAGCCTGTCATCTTTCCGATGTTGGCAAAATGAGTTCCAGGTTACTGGGGTAATAAGCCATACCCATCTTACTGGGAGTATCCTGTGTCAGAGTGGTGACCCGTCCAGGACTCCTTCACCAAATGAACCTGCCTTGACAGCCCTATGTGCCTCATGGCATGAAAGGAATGGTTATTATTATTATTTACAAATCAACTTGTTCTTCAGCCACGAGCAAGTTATGAAAATACAACAATGATCCCTCCCCATCACTGTTGGCGTAGCACGAGAGTGATCTGCCATTGGCATTGATTGACTCAGTCGCGAAGCATTGTGAAAGTTCACCAGTTCCTCAGCAAGTTGACCAGATATTTGCGGTATTTATTTCGTGGCTTGAAGTTGTGAGGAGTGTGTTTAACTTGTAGTGGTGTATCGAGGAGACTTTAATCATTCGATGGGAAGAGTTCAGGATTTCGGTACATCCAAGGCAGAGTTTTCTTCCCAATGCCATTCCGTGTCTGGTGCAATGAAGTGACAGGTGTACACCCTCTAGTTGTGGGTAGGCCAGCAGTCATCGAGCCGTCATTGTCTCCTTATCGACGGCAGATGCTTGTTCGTATTAACAAAAAATGGGAGGAATGCAAAACCACATCGACTGAAATTTCTCATATTTCCCATATTTTTGTGAGTCCAATTTGCATCCAGGAACACAACAATTATCCGACTATTAATTTGCAATCTCTGTCTGTCTGTTTGTCTGTCTGTGCACAGGATATCTCAAAAAAGTTGTGGATGGATTCGGACGAAATTTGTTTGATAGGTTTAGTGTGTGACAACGACGAAATTATTCCATTTTGGTGAAGATAAGGATCTGGATCTGAGAATTTAAAAAAGTGATTCTTCACCATTGTGTCAGGTCAAATATGGGAGCACGTGCCAGAGCAGCGCGTCGCTGCGTCCACTTTCCACCGGTACTCCAGGAGCCTCCATCTGGCCATCTCCCAGGCAGATGCCAGGCCCATCCCCATCTCCTTGAGATGCCGATCAACCAGCTGCAACCATAAGGCACATGGTCGGCCCGTTGGCCTCCTCCACTTATGAGGCTCCCTCACTGAGAGAATCTGGTGCACAAGATCAGCATCAGGAAAACGAGCCACATGTCCATACCGCTGCAGCTGAGGCTCACAGAATATACACGTATCAAATCTCATCTGAGCCTCTCTCAGCAACCACTCGTTGGACACAAAGTGTGACCAGTGATAACCAAGGATTCTCCAAAGAGACCTGGCACCGAAGGAGTTAAGTCTCCATCTCAGATCCCAGTCACAATCCAAGTTTCACATCCGTAGAGCAAGGCAGGAAGCAGTAAGGACCTGAAGACTCACACTTTCATCCTCCTGCATAGTACCGGCAGCAACACACCCCATGATCCAGTGAATCCATGACTCCCCAGGCCCGAACCAGGTGTCAATTCACCTCTCGCTCACAACATGCAGAGAGAGGAATATCACTGCCAAGGGAAGTGAATCTCTCTGTGACCTCAACATCCTCACCATAAACAGGTACAGCAAAGATAGCAGCATCATTGAAAACCTGGATCTTAGTTTTGACCCAGGCAATGCGTATTCCCAGTGGCTTCTACTCCTCATTCAGTGCCTCGCGGGCCCCCTTAAGGATATCCAGCGTCTCCGCAAAGATGACTGAAGCATCTGCAAAATCAACGTCAGAGACATTGACATTCTCAAACGATGCACTGCAGCTTGATCTCACCAACATCCTCCCTAGAAACCAGACCATACAAGTGCTGAAAAGTGTGGGAGCCAGTACACACCCCTGATGAACTCCAGCAACAACTGGAAATAAGTCAGAGATGGAACCACCACACCTCACCACACTCTCAGTCCCAGAGAACAATCCAGAGGGCATCCTGATTCACTGAATCAAACGATTTGCGGAGATCAACACGGGTTGTGAGCAGCCCCTGCTGAAACTCTTGTCTGCATTCGGTGAGGACCCAAAGAGCAAGGATGCGGTCAATCGGTGTCATCTTTGGTGTAAAGCCTGACTAGTAGGGTAAGAATACTGATTCTGGCTCACTTTTCCCCATGTAAATGAATGGGGGATTTTCAGCGATTCATATTTTTTTCCCTAAAAATAAATCCCCTTTTTATCCCAAGGTATATTTATTTGTCTCCCCTTTTAACTTGGAGGTTGAACCTGGGGGTTGAACAGCTCACTCATTGAACCTATAAAGATTTGTTCATTCTCAAATTCCTTCAATAGTTTAATTTTCTTTGCACAATAATCCCCATCTAAAATATTGATAAACAAAACATTTGAATCTTTATATTTTTTAAGATACCCCATTTGTGCCATTACGAAATGATAAACTTCTCTTAATGCTCTTGTTTGACCACCTCCTGAGCCACAGGTTATTTTTTGTTAAGCCCCGCCCACTTTTCTTTAAGCCCCGCCCACTTTTGTTAAGCCCCGCCCACTTTCCACAAGGTATTCAATAATCCCCGCCCACTTTTCTTTAAGCCCCGCCCACTTTTGCTAAGCCCCGCCCACTTTTGCTAAGCTCCGCCCACTTTTCATAAGGTATTTTTCTAAACCACGCCCACTTTTGCTAAGCCCCGCCCACTTTTGCTTAGCTCCGCCCACTTTTCATAAGGTATTTTTTTCTAAGCCACGCCCACTTTTCCTAAGCTCCGCCTACTTTTGCTAAGCCCCGCCCACTCTTACATCATTTCCAGTTCATCTCTGACTCACAAAGAAATCACTAGAAAATTACAGGATGTTATGGTTTTGAAAAATTTCCCAATGAAGGCTTGCCTAGGCTTGCCCAGGGAATTTCCAAAGGAAACCACACCCACCAGTCTTTCTCTATAAAAGCTTCAAACCCAGGCTCCATTTTAAACATTTGTTCTTGCTGGCAATGGTGTGCTGTGTGCTTGCCTCGAACTCTCTGTCTTGTATGGAACTAAACCTTCAAGTTGATGAACTGGATTCAAACCTCTTATCTATTGAGGTAAGATTTTTATTTTCCTATTTTCAAACTTTGATTGAAGCATACTCATTTAATAATTAAATAACTTAATTAATACATTATTATTTTCTCTCACAGGAAATTGTATCTGAAATACAAAATGAAAATACTGCTTTTGCTACAACTTGGGGGAAATTGTTGGCTTGGTTGAAGACCTTATGAGCGACCAAGACCTTGAGTGGGATGACTTTGGTGTTCCTTGGAACTCTCTGTCTTGTATGGAACTAAACCTTCAAGTTGATGAACTGGATTCAAACCTCTTATCTGTTGAGGTAAGATTTTTATTTTCCTATTTTCAAACTTTGATTGAAGCATACTCATTTAATAATTAAATAACTTAATTCATACATTATTATTTTCTCTCACAGGAAATTGTGTCTGAAATACGAAATGAAAATACTGCTTTTGCTACAACTTGGGGCGAAATTGTTGGCTTGGTTGAAGACCTTATGAGCGACCAAGACCCACAGAACGAGTTCGTCCTTGATGACCCAACCAAAGAGTTATACCTTGGAGACCAGCAAAATCCTGAAAAAGAGTTTTACAGCAATAGTACTCATTGTGAGTTATCAAGACAATACCCACTGAACAAGTTATACGTTGATGAGCCAGAATACAAGTTTTACCTTGGAGACTCACAAATTTTGAAAAAATCAGTAAATGAGTACTGCCTTGATGGTTTAAATAACTACCTTGGAGACTCAGGAAAAGGGTTCTGCCAAGATGGTTCTAAATATGGGAACTACCTTGGAGACTCACAAATTTTGAAAAAATCAGCAAATGAGTTCTGCCTTGATGGTTTAAATAACTACCTTGGAGACTTGGAAAGTTGGGGTTATTTTGAAGACTTGAAATGCTACCACTCTTTAGGATTTAAACCTATCAAGAAAGTTCTTACTCCCTCTTTCTATGTCATCAAACCTGAAAGCCTTAAAAGACAGAATTGGAAGAAGAGAAAAAAAAAAAAAACGTAAAATATATATATATATATATATATATATATATATATATATATATATATATATATATATATATATATATATATATATATATATATATATATATATATATATATATATATATAGGTGGAAATCTCATTTTGAAAAAGACTGTGTTGGGTGAGGATTGAGTTGGGGTTGAGATTTTGAATGTGAGGGTTGGGGTTGAGATTTTGAATGTGAGGGTTGGGACACACACACACACATACACATCAACAAACAAAAGTTAAGCCTTGACTATTCAGTTGAGGATTCTGTGTTTGGGGTTCACAGATGTAAGAACGTCCACCCCTTGACACACATTATATACTGTTATACACCTCGGACTTGGCCCTCGAGTGTCCACAACGGTGTATAGTAGGAGGGAGTGAAGCGCCAACCTATTGCTCCCATTGCACACACACACACACACAAACAAAAGTTAAGCCTTGACTATTCAGTTGAGGATTCTGTGTTTAGGGTTCACAGATGTAAGAACGTCCACCCCTTGACACACATTATATACTGTTATACACCTCGGACTTGGCCCTCGAGTGTCCACAAAGGTGTATTATCTGCTTAGTTTTGTCTTTTGTAATTCCTGTGAATAAAATGAACCTAAAATCTCTTTCCCTTCCAAATCATATATTTTATAAGTCCAAGGAACTGTATCTATTACATCAACAATTTTAAAAAGTTCTTTCGTCCATCGTTCAGTAAAACCCTTTTCAAAATGAGATTTCCACCTATATATTCTTACGATATCACCAACTTTGAACTTAGGTTTTCTGACATTAATCTCTTTTTCATATTTTAATTTTGTAAATGTTTCTGATGGCTTCATATTCGTTGACGTGTGAATCGTGTCATTATACTTATCCACAATATCCTGAATAAAAGATGACCATTGTTGTGAACCGAGTTGTGTGAATTTTTTATATAGTCTCTCTTTTAAGGTATGATTAAAACGTTCAACAACAACTGCCTTCCCTTCATTAAAGGTACTGTATAATGTAATACTGTTATTTTTTAGAAAATTCATAAATGTCTTGTTATAAAACTCTCTACCCTCATCAGTCCACAATTTTTTAGGTTTTCTCTTACTTTTATTAAATATCTGTTGAAAAGCTAACATAAGAGTATTACCTGTTTTGTTTTTCAAAGGGACAACCCACGCATATCTACTCCTCAAATCAATAACGGTTAAAGCATACTTGTACCCCTTATCATTATTGAGTTCAATCAAATCAGCAGACCAGATATAATCAACTTCCTTGGAATAAACTTTCCTTCTCTGAAACTTTGTGAATATTGGTTTATGTAATTCATCAGCTAATTGCTCTTCAGTCTTAATGGCATCATTAGAACCTATAAGTTTTTGAATTTCCAAGTCCAAGTTTCAATTTAGCACTAATCATCTTCTTCACGATGAACCTATCAACTTTTTCTCTCAAGGTTGGATTTTGTATCAGAGACAAATTATACAACATTTCTCTATCGGCTTCATGCTTTTCTTCCAACGTTGTGGTATTCCCATAATCAATATCGTGTCTCATGCACACTTCATCAACTCTATTGATTGGTTTACTCCAGGATTTAGGATTGTCTGCCTCATCTAATCTTTTATCCAAGTTTGTGCCTGGACCACAGAAAGAATACCCTGGAAGATGTAATTCCCCTGGTATTCCAGTAGTTGTAAATTTACTTCCTGATAAAAACTTTTGTATATCTCCTCCGAGTTTGTGTTTGGAGATAAATTGATTTTTTTTTTGAACCACACACCGAACATATACCTTTTTGTATAACCCTGTTATTTTTACTTTTAATATATGAAATATTTTTAGTATTAGTTTTCTTTTTACATTTGAGACAATAACTCATTTATTTATGAGAAAAATTCCTGCAGAGTGCAAAAACCTTTTTAGTTTCCAACATGCACATTTGAATCTTAATTTTTAAAACATAAAGAATCCTTAGAAATGCCTTCACTCTCTCCTCCATTTATTTAAGAAAAAACTTGAATTAAAATGAATAGCTTGACGATGTCAATAGTCTTGAAGAAAATATTGCAAATAGACTTGTCAATTCTTTGTTTTCCTCCTCGGTGGGTTGAGTTATTTTCTGTAATACCACCAATCTTTTTTGAATCTCACTGGTTTCCATATTTTGATATTTATTCATTCTCTCTCTTTCCTCCCTCTCTCTCTTCTCCTTTTCCTCCTTCTCTCTCTTCTCCTTTTCCTCCTTCTCTTTCTTCTCCCTCTCTCTCTTCTCTCTTTCCTGCCTCTCTCGATTCTCTCTTTCCTCCTTCTCTCTCTTCTCCTTTTCCTCCTTCTCTTTCTTCTCCCTCTCCTCCTTCTCCTTTTCCTCCTCTTCCCTCTCTTCTTCAACTCCTTCCTCATCCCTTACTATCCTTGAATCGTTTACACCCCATAGAATATTATACATATATTCATCAGGATTTCTTGTTATTCCTGTATCCGAAATAATTTTTTACAACAGGAAACCAATAAAATTTCTTTTGAATTTCTAAAAGAGCCTTACCTTTTCTTAACCTTATAATTTTTTCATTATTTAACATTCTAATTAAATCTAAAGTTGTCGGTTTATCAACATCAGCATAATGCCAATCTTTTATTGAAAATACCTCATTCTTATGTTGTAGAACATATTTATTAAAATACCGAATACCCTTTTCTTGAAGGTATGCTTGGACACAGAAATGATAATTTTCTTGAAGCCTTCTTGCTGTCATTTATGTATTAGAAATATATGTTAGAATAATATTATGGCACGAAACACCTCCCCATCTTCCCATAGTTAAATCATTTTGTATTTCCTTACTTATTATATATAATCCTGTTTTTTTCTGTTTTCATGAGATAAACAAGGGCAAAACCATTATTATATTTACCCTTATTAAATTCTTTTATTTGTTGTTTACTAATCGTGGCTCCACAAAACTCATTCTCGATACCAAGTGCATAATATTCTTCCTTACGAGACTGATTTAATTGTTCCAGGTCTTCGAGGTTAATTTTAAATGACCAATTATACCCTAAATCATTCATATCATACCCCCATTGTTCTATTCTCATACAAACGATACGCCTTTCTTTATAAAAATTTATTTTAATTCGAACTGTGAATTCTGTATGACCTGGAGATAATATCAACACTTCTGTATCTTTGGAATACACAGCCGTTTTATTTAAGTATATATATTGTGATAAATCGTTTAATCTCACCAAGTCATTCGCGTCAGTCGGGCTTGGATAATTTTTTAATTTATAAGCATTTTTCATGTTAATATTTTTGTTTATATTATATTTATGTCGTTCAGCCTGTGCCTTTGTGTAATAATTTGATAAATCAATATCCAGTTCTTGAGATACACCAAAGATAGAACCATCTTTACCAACATAAGTCATTTATATTAGATTAAAAATAATATCATAAAATTTTTTATTTTTGTTGAGTTGAAATAACACATATAGACATAATTGACCACAACACTTGGAATTTAATTCTTGGACTTGAAATGTTTGATAAACACCATTCTGTAAGAATTTTATGACTTCAACAGGTGGTGGAAGACCAAAACTATCAAAATAATATTTGTCTTGATTATTAAAAATACAAACCCAATGAGAACCGTTCCCATTATTATCTTCTAAGTTCATAATAATATTCTTTGTATGTTTCGGCACATTTGTTAATTCATCTCTCATACAAATAACCACATTATGAATTTTTAATTTCTTACAATATTTGGCAAGTTGTAAATTTGATGTTGTATTCTTTCCAAATTCTTTCAACCACTCATCAATGCTCATTTATTTATTAGAAAGATATAATCCATTACCTCTTTTCGTTAATTTTACACCTGCTTGTGCTATAGAAGAAAGCATATCTCCAACTAACAATCTCGCTTTATCAGGCAGACCTTCAAGTTTTTCAGCAAAATCTACAATTACACCACTTCCACTAATTTGTTTCTCCAACTCTTTGTTATGTCTTTCCAATTCTTTTTGAGCCTGGAGTTGAGCCTTCCTTTCGTTGGCAGTTTTGACCGCTGTTGAAATACCACCCGTCAATGCTCCAACCGCACTTAAACCAGCAAATAAAGGAATTAGAAATGGGAGAAATCCTCCACTCGTCTCTCTTATTGAATATTTTTTCAACATTGGTTTTGTCATTTTAATTTTAAGTGAGCCAGTGTCATTCAAGATTTTAACCTGTTCTCTTGTGAGCAAAACATCAATTCTTACTGCTCCTTTTCTCTGAATTGTATTAACGTTAATCGTACAAGGCTTTTGATTTTGAACACAAGATGATAGTTTATGAAGATTGATTTGATTAACATATACCCCAGTTGGTACTTTGCCACTCATTTATTTAACAAAAAATTATGTGAGACTAATCATCACACCATTATCTGTATTAATCTGCAATTCTGTTTCTTCCAAAAGCAAACAATATGTATCAACTTCTTCACTCTCTCCTCTTTCAATGTATAGGGAAGTATCCACTCGATTAGACTTTATAGTTTCCTTTTGAGCGCTCAGGTCAAACGCATAGATTGTATACAAACTTTTAAATGCTGTCATATCCAAAATAGGTTCTTTATTTCCATTACTTTCACACACCTTTTGGTAAGACTTGTATGCTTCAGCAAAATCATTTTTTTCCCAATTAATTTCCAATCTATCTCGTGGATAAAATGTTCCATCTAGAGAAACGCGAAGTTGTTTCACCTTAGCATTATCACTCAATGCATTATTCTTATCAGTCACAGTATCACCATCTGGCTTTTTAAAAATCATCCACAGATATCGTGGCTTTCCTTCCAGAACACCCAAATTCCACGTGTAAGTAGTTTGATTGAGTTTAACGTGTTGACATCTTCTTTTGAGGTATGATACACTGAGTGGTTTCTTTGAGTTAAGTCTTCGATTCAACATCTCTTCTGTTTTAAGATTAGGAGTATATTCACTGATATACCAACTCATCTCCTCAATTACAAATTTATTCTGTTCACCAAAAGCACTACCAACACCAAAAAGCAATCTATTTTCATTATCATTCCTTTGTAGTTGAAATCTAATTTTAAGACCATACAGAACTTTATCATAATCACAAAATCCAAATATACCTTTAAGAGGAACTGCCACAGTAAAACTATTTTCTGCTTTTGCATCATCATTATACATTCCTTTCCTTTGAATATATCCAGGGTCTGTGTTTGTTCCCGTTGACATATCAGGAATAAAACCTTCGACAGACCCCTTTCCCATTCTATCACTGAATGTATAGAGTGTAAATTTCATCATTTCAGATACAGCAGAGACATAATCAACCGCTTCAACTTCTTGTGTTCCAATATACAATCGCACACTATCAAACATTTTCCAGAAGAAATCATTTACAAGTGTAGCGTTTGTGTTATTCCCAGCCTTAGTGAATTTAAATTTACACAACAAGAAACTTTCGGAGAGATTCAAATAGGTTTGTTGATTATTTATTTCAAAACTTTTTGTACCATTTGTATTCCAGTCTGTTCCAGTTATTGCATTTACCTTGAAGTAATCTTTTTTAGTGGAGTTTGAGATAATAATAGTATCATCCAAATCATAGATACTATCAATTGCTTCCATACTTGTATTTATTTAGGAAAAAAGATGTTAAAACTTTTGAAACCCTGTTCCAAGTATTTGAATTATTTTCTGTCGTTCTTGGGGGGACAACTGAGTTTTACCTTTCTTAATTTCTTTTATTGCTTGTAATTTATGAGATTCCTTCTGAGCATCTTTAATACTCTTTACAGCACCTGCTACATTTCCCACAGCAGAAGCAGTTGAACCAATTAGGTCTTTATGTTTAAGAATAGTTGAACCAATACCCATGAGAGTATCAATTATCCCATCTCCTCTAAATTGATGTCCGACACCCCTTTGTCTCTTAGGTTTATAGTATCCTCTACCAAGATACATACCTTCACCCTTGTAGTACGGGTAAAGGAACATCCCATCCCCTGTAATTATTTTATATTTTCCCAACTCGTGTTTCCTCACAATAACCATCGTATTTATTTATTGAAAAACTTCACGTAGGTGAATTCTGATGGATATAACTTCTCCATTAAAAGAAATCACACGATTATCTTGGTCGGTTATCCTAAAATTTACTCTGTGTATGGTTTTTCCTGACACAGGTAGATAAACCAAATTTTTAGGTTCCATATTGAATTTATAACCAATTTGGGTTGAGTATGCGCTGAATGAAAATATTGTATTTGTTTTTAATCCATCATTATAAGCACCATCAATCAAATCACAGTGAATTAACACCGAATTTATTCCTGAGGATATTTGAATGACATTATCACTGTAAAACGTCCCATTAGTTTCAATCTATGTTGAGGAGAAACCTAATAACTCTCTAAATGAATTATCAATTGTGAAATCAACCTTGTAGTTATTTTTAACTTTAATCGTTGATTTTGAAGTATGTTTTTGAATGTTTATAACAATATTTTTTGGTTCATCACCCTGTTCTTTCATAAGACGAGCAATTTCGGAAGATATTTGAGAAATCTCGTATGCTCCGGTGAGACTGTTATCGTTTTGTATCCACTTCCCGGATTATAACTAAACTTGTCATTTTTCTCGGTTATATTAAATAAGGTATTATAAGTTTCCATGGACAATAAAGATGCCTCATATTCTTTTGTTGTGTCAAGTTGTAGTGGGTATGGGAATGAAGATGTGTGGTCGCTTGTTGTGAAATTAAAACTCAGGATTGTGCTTCTCATCTTATTTAATATGAGATAAAATGTCTTTATATTGAGATTTATTAATTATTTTCATGTTCATCAACTGGTCTAAAATGGCTGATGCTTCATTAAAACAATTGTTATTTCCAGCCTTCTTACTACCGAACAACAATAACAGTCTATTAACTAATTGCGATGGGTCATTTGGAAGAAAACTAATACCTGAACCAAGGATACTTAAAGCCTGAATAATGTGTTTCTCCTTCTCATTCTTCCTACTTTTACCAGAAAGAATAACCTTATAATTTAGAGTGTTCAGCAAATCAATATATACTCTATCATCATTATTTTCCATATCCAATGGTTTATCAATATACTTTGATTCATCCCTCACAGTTGAACCTTGTCTTCCATCTTTTGTGAGAAGAAACATTAATCTCGGAGTTAGTTTAACAGGGGGTTGAGCAGAACTTAAGAACCTTAATTCATCATTAAATATCAATACCTTTTCTTGAACAAGATGAAATATTGCTGGTTGTTCTGTTGGAATGAGTCCTGCTTTGGTTTTTGAATCCGCTGAATATTCATTGTTTTGAACAGCATTCACAATATAATCAGGGGTTGATTAATCTCTTCCAGTTGTTGAAATAAACCTTCATCATATTCTAATTCTCCAATATGCTCTAATTCTTCCTCCGTCATTTGACTGAAATCTTTTAACATTTGGAGCTTTCTGGGAGTATATTCTACTGTGGGAACTGTGGAAACATCTTTCATTTTTTCTTGGGAAGTTTTTAAAAGTGGTTTAAAAAATTTCTCTTGTTTTCTTTCAAATGCTTCTTCGCCCGTTAGTTTCTGTCTGCGTTTCTTCTTTATGTCTTCCTGTTGTTTTACAACTTTTGAAACCAACTCTTGATGTTCCTTAAATCTTCTTGCTCTTTCTTTTGAATCCATTTATTTATTGTAAAATATCATTTAATGAATTGTAAAGATTAACAGGGAAATTTTCCTTTTCTTCATCATTCAAGTAGATGTGTTCAAATAAATCCTTTTCTTTAAATATTTCATCAAATTCTTTATTAACATTAATGCGAGTTGTAATTTCTTCTTCACTAATCCTTGCATCTCTGCTTTTCATACGTTTGCGTTGAGTTTCTTCATCAACATCAAAACCGAATGATAAAATCTTCACTCCGCTCAGATATTTAATAATTTGTCTCGTTCCTTCTGGATTAGTTTCTAATATCCCAACACCACCAGATTTTAGTTTCCTTAACTCACTCTTACAATGTGAATATTTTGTTGTACCAAGAGAAACCTCCTCAAATATTTGTCCTTCATTCCTCAATCGCATATGTTCCTCCACTGAAATATAGTGATAATCTTCACCTTTTATTTCTCCAGGTCTTATTGCTCTAGTTGTTGTTGATACAATGCGTATCACGGGGTGTTTTTTAAGTAAATTTACAATATTCTCATTTGTACTACACAAGAACCTTGATTTATGAAAGTTTTTTCCAGAAGCAGATTTACCCACAAGATTTATAATAATAGTTGTCATTTATATATGTAATTGTTTATAAAACAAAAAATATATCCCTTAATATCTCATCTTGTTTCACAACAATATATTTATATTTTTCAGTCGTGTGCTTCATGTAATCCTCAAATTTCTTTTTACTACATAATGTAGAACAATTATCTCTCCAAAAATTATTGGTATCTATTGAATTTAACTTGAATAAAATAAAAGTATTAGCATTGTTTCTGATGGAACGACGAGGAAGTTGAAAGTACGATTGACTAAGATAAATACAATTACAAGAAGAATGTCTCCCTCTTGTGTAGTAGCTGTCCATTACCGTTTGGTTTCTCTCATTAACACAATCATCAAAGATAACGAGGTTCTTTTTTGATTTATCCAAATCTTGGGGAGACGGTATATCATCCGTATTATCACTAAGAATACAAGTTATAAGATTTGATTTCTTTTTACATCTCTGTGTATCACAAAATAGTTGAATTATATCTTCAATGTTATAATCATTTAGGTTTTTTTGACGTTTAAATAAACCGATTATATCTTCTTTTGAAGACCAGCATTAAAACCTTGTGAGAGTAGTTGATACTCTGGTTGAAAACTCGACTTTGTGAAAATTATTAAATTGTCATAATCTAAAAAGTTGGGAGTGAGGAGCATTTTTAAAAGTAAGCAGGTTTTTCCACATCCACTTGAACCAACTATGAGACATCTTAATGAATTTGGGAGATTTTTATGGTTGTTAAATTTTATCTTATTTTCCCAAATAGGTAAAAAATCATTCATTTATATATTTGAAAAACAGGTTATTTAATTTATTATTGGCTTTTTTAGAAACTCTATATTTTATCCTAAGTTCAGGTTTAATTTCAAGATAATCCATTATTTTATTTATACAATATCTTGTGTTGATATTTCCCTGAAAATTACATCCATGAATAATATACAACAACAATCCTTTGAACATTTCTCTTATACGTTCAGTTTCTTCCCTTGTAAGGAAAGGTGTGTTATCATCCTCATACTTTACATTCATTTCTCTAATCAATCTTGTAAAGTAATTCATTTTTGGTGTAAATCTAAAAGAATTATTTTCCTTTTTATATTTTTTATTATCATTAATTAGAAGATAATCACAGAATATACATTGTTTATAGGCTTTTGACTCTGTGTTTAATCCCCGTCTTTCACACGCAGGACAATTCTCAAATTTGTCATATGGAGAATCAGGAAAGTCTAGCATATTTATAAAGTAAAACTTTACTTAAACTGAAATTCATCTATACTTTCAGTTGTATATTACCATCGATATCGATATACTTTTTTCATTATCAGATTCAACGACAACATTTTTTATATTAAAGGTAATTTTAAAATTATCGTTAACTACTATTGAACGAAATGTCATTTCACCTGATATATTAACATCCTTTATTTCATCAGGATTTACATCTTTAGGGTTGTTGAAAAAAATACAAATTTCTCCTTGCATATTACAGATGGTCTTATCTTTTCTTTCTAAAGCTTCATCCATAAGGTTTTTGTTCTTTGATACTTTTTCTTGTTTCATTGCTTTTTCTAGTTTTGAATATATTACTAGAAGGAGAGGAGAAACTTTTGTTAGAGATACTTTAATTGATGTTCTACCAGGTATACTAAAAGCCCTTCCACTGAAGGAAATTGAAGAACTCATATTATTTACCATAATAGTTTTTATCCAATAGTTGTTATATTTATCTTTGTTCAATTTTACATCCTTGACATATTTCTCAGTATCTTTAACAGATGAAGAGATTGATTGAAACTTGTCTTTTGTGTCTTGAAACATTGTATTTATTAAGTGAAAAAGTTGGAGGATAAAATGTTTTTAAGCACAGATTCACCTATAAATTAAACGAAATTTTCATCAAGAAAATTTTAGTTTAAGCAAAGTTTTATTCTATAAATATGGTGAATACAACGTACTGCGATGTTTGTAATCACGAATATAAACATTATAGAAAACACCTCCGAACCAACAAACACACATTTAATCTATTTCATCAAATATCTCCTCTTGAGTTGGAAAGAAAACATTGTGATATCTGTTCAAAGGATGTTTTGAAGAGTAGTTATAATCAACATCTTCAATCACAAAAACACAAGAAAAATGAGTTTAAAGTAAAGGGAGACTATTATATTAAAAACACTGATGGGGCATTTAAAGGGCATATAAAAATAAGGATTTTTCAATTTGGAGAACCCGGTCCATCATCAATAGCTGAATCAATTGAAATAGTGAAACCCGATGTTGAAAAATTTATTAAAAAGACATTAAAAGAAATGAAAACTTTAAAGTTTTATATGGGAGTGAAAATGAATATGAAAAGACAAGATGAAGAACATACTCCTTATATGAGAACAGGTCTTCATTTTATAACATCATTTCAAGATTTTTTGAATAGTGGGGTTTATGAAGAACTATCAAGACAAGAGGAGGATGTTGATAATACAGTGGTAGGAAGTGGATTCAATATTAAAAAAATCATCTTTTTAGATATACACATTCTAAAATCAAACCCTCTTAAAGCTTCTTCTTATATTGAATTACCAAAAGAAATAAAACTAAAGAAGGCAGTTGTTAATATTAAGAACAATGATAATAAATGTTTTCTCTGGTCTGTTCTTGCTCACTTACATCCACCAAAATGTAATTCAGAAAGAGTAAAACAATATATGAAATATGAGAATACCTTGGACATTAAAGATTTTAAATTCCCAATGCCACCAACAGATATTCCTAAATTTGAGAAAAAGAATAATCTTTCTATTAATGTATATGGATTAACGGATACAAACAAAGTTCAAATATTAAAAATTTCAAACAACTATAAAAATGAAGAAACACACATTGATCTTTTATATTTTAGTGTTGGAAAGAATTCACATTACACATACATCAATAATTTATCAAGATTAATCTCTTCTCAGGTATTCAGAACAGCAAACAAAATATATCCTTGTAAGCGATGTCTTAATTCATTTCATACAAAAGAACGATTAGAACAACATTCAAAATATTGTAGTAATCATAAATCAGCTGTAATTACAATGCCTAAACCTGGTGAAAAGATTTATTTTGAAGATTATAATAAATCTATCATGCACCCATTTGTGATATACGCTGATTTTGAATGTATCCTTAAAAAGATAAATACTGCTTCTCCTAATCCAAAAGAACCATATACAAATAAATATCAAAAACATATTCCTTGTGGTTTCTGTTATTATATCAAATCATCTGTTGGAGAAAAGTATAACAAACTTGAACATTATCGTGGAAAAAATGCTTCACAAGAGTTTGTAAAACGATTAGAAAAGGATTGTATAAGACTCACTAAATTAATGAAAGAAACAAATGAACCGATGAAATTAACCAAAGAAGAAAAATTAGAATTTAGAATGAACAATATCTGTCATATTTGTGAGGGGGAAATTAAGGAGTCTAAAGTTAGAGACCATTGTCATCTTACTGGTAAATATAGAGGTCCCGCTCATTCCTGTTGTAATCTTAATTATAAATTACCTTCTTTTATTCCAGTCTTTCTTCACAACAGCGCCAACTATGATACACATCTATTTATAAATGAACTTTCAAAAACACCAGGGAATATTTCTGCCATAACAAACACAAGTCAAAAGTATATTTCATTTTCAAAAATGATATTCACAAAACCTTTAACTCGTATTAGGTTTCTAGATTCTTACAAGTTTATGGGAACACCACTAGCCTACCTCGCATCAAATCTAAGCTCCACGGACTCTTTTCCAAATCTTAATTCATTCTTTCCAAAAGAGGAAATTCTCACTAAAGAGGAAATTCAGATTAAAGAGAGAATTCAAAGTAAAGAGGAAACTCTAATTAATGAAGAAATTCTAACTGAAGATGAAATTCTAATTATAAAGAAAATTCGAACTAAAGAGGAAATTCAGATTAAAGATGAAATTCTGATTAAAGAAGGAATTCTTACGAGAGAGGAAATTCAAACAAGGAATGAAATTCAAAGTAAAGAGAAAATTCTTACAAGTAAGGGAATTTATCCTTATGATTATATGGATTCATTTATGAGATTTAAAGAAACAACTTCCTTCAAAAGAAAGTTTCTACAATAACCTTTATGAAGAAGAGATAAGTGATAAGGAATATAAACACGCACAAGAAATATGGAAAATATTTAACATAAAGAACCTTGGAGAATATCATGATTTATATCTAAAAACAGATGTTTTATTGTTAGCTGATGTGTTTGAGGCTTTTAGAACACTCTGTCATAATAAAAATTGTTATGGATTAGACCCTGCCCACTATTTCACAGCTCCTGGTTTAGCTTGGAGTGCAATGTTGAAAATGACAAAACAAGATATAGATTTAATCAGTGATGTTGATATGCTTTTGATGATTGAGAAGTCCAAGAGAGGTGGAATATCACAAGTATGTTCAAAAAGATATGCGAAAGCAAATAATAAATATCTCCCAAATTATGATAGTGAAAAAGATAGTAATTATTTGATGTATTTTGATGCTAATAATTTGTATGGATGGGCAATGTCTCAATCTCTGCCTTATGGTAAATTAGAGTGGGTGGAAGAAAAGGATTATGAAAAGGCTTTGATGAATATTGTTATTTCTTCTCAAGAGGAATTGAATGACGAAGAAGAAGGTTATTATTTTGAAGTTGATTTGAGGTACCCGAGTGTTCTTCATAATAAGCATAAAGACCTTCCTTTTGCATGTGAGAAAGAAACCCCAAAGAAAGAATGGTTCAGTGATTATCATAAAAGTTTTAATATTAAAGGCAAATCAACAGAAAAGTTATTAACAACATTCTATGATAAAGAGGGATATGTTTTACATCAGAGAAGCTTAAAACAGTTTTTGAGAGAAGGATTGAGAGTAGCTAAAATTCATAGAGTTTTAAAATTTAAACAAAGTCCTTGGGTGAAAAAGTATATTCAATTCAATACAGATATGAGAGCAAATACAAAAGTAAAATTTGAAGGGGACTTTTATAAATTAATGAATAATGCTGTATTTGGAAAGACTATGGAAAATGTTAGAAACAGACAAAACATTAGATTCGCAACATCTTGGAAAGAAGCTTCGAGATTGATAAATAAACCAAGTTTTGAGAGAGAAGAGGTTTTTTCAGAGAACTTTTCTGCAATTCATATGAAAAAGGAAAGTATTGTAATGGATAAACCAATTTATATTGGAACAGCAGTTCTTGATTTATCAAAGATATTGATGTATGATTATTTGTATAATGACTTAAAGAAAGAGTATGGTGAAAATGTTTCATTGTTGTATATGGATACTGATAGTTTTATCCTAGATATAAAAACTGATGATGTTTATGAAGATATGAAGAAAAATATTGGAGTATATGATACAAGTAATTTCAGCAAGAAGAGTGAGTTATTTTCCAAAAAGAATGAAAAGGTTATTGGTAAGTTTAAGGATGAGTTGGGTGGAAAAGTAATGAGTGAGTTTATTGGATTGAGAGCAAAGGCATATGCTTATAAGTATGGTGAACAGATTGATAAGAGGTTAAAGGGAATAAAGAAATATGTAATAAAGAAATCAATAACTTTTAGAAATTATTATAATTGTTTGATGAATAAGAAAGAAGAATATAGGAAAATGAATACAATAAGAAGTTATCAACATAACATATATAGTGAAGAAGTAAATAAAAAGGCATTAGGAGCCTTTGATGATAAGAGATTTATTTTAGATAATGGAATAGATTGTGTTCCATATGGATATTGTATGATAGAGTGAAAAAATAGATTATGTTTTAACGATGGGAAGATGGGTTAGGGTTTTTTAAGGGCTACCGCTTGGTTTTTCACAATATATAAATGGTTAAACCAAGTATTAATCAAACTAAAGAGTGGAGAAAATCTCAGTCTTGGTATATAAATGGAAAACATAATGAATGTGAAAAATATCAAATAAGTCTTATTGAAAAAATAACTAAAACAAAGGTAAATAAAACAAATAAGCGAATTAATTTAAAAACTAGTAAGTTAGAGGATGTAAAGAAAAAAATGAATATCCTTGAATGGACTGAAAACTTTGATGGTTATCAATTGAACAATGAAAAAACAATTTACTATAATCTCAAAATGATATGTGGCTCAGGAGGTGGTCAGATGAGAGCATTAAGAGAAGTTTATCATTTCGTAATGGCACAAAAGGGGTATCTTCAAAAATATAAAGATTCAAATGTTTTGTTTGTCAATATTTTAGATGGGGATTATTGTGCAAAGAAAATTAAACTATTGAAGGAATTTGAGAATGAACAAATCTTTATAGGTTCAATGAGTGAGCTGATCAACCTCCAGGTTAAAGGGGAGACAAAGAAATATACCTTGGGATAAAAAGGGGATTTATTTTTAGGGAAAAAAATATGAATCGCTGAAAATCCCCCATTCATTTACATGGGGAAAAGTGAGCCAGAATCAGTATTCTTACCCTACTCTGACTGCTCTGGATGCTGGTGCTCAAGGAAATGGTGGTGAACCCAATCAATAATTATCCAAGCAAAGACCTTGCCCCGTGTCCTATAAAATTCCCATCCCCATAAAATACTCATCCGGATGGATATTTTATGCATAAAATACTCATCCGGATGAATATTTAATGCATTAAATACTCATCACCCCCATAAAATATTCATCCCCCCTAAGATTTATCAAAACTTTTTACATAAATAAAAACTTTATACATTTTATGCATTAAATACTCATGCCCCCCATAAAATATTCCCATAAAATACTCATCCGGATGGATATTTTATGCATAAAATACTCATCCGGATGAATATTTAATGCATTAAATACTCATCCCCCCCCCCGATAAAATATTCATCCCCCCTAAAATTTATCAAAACTTTTTACATAAATACAAACTATACATTTTATGCATTAAATACTCATCCCCCCCATAAAATATTCATCCCCCCTAAAATTTATCAAAACTTTTTACATAAATAAAAACTTTATAGCATTATTACATCATGTTACCTGTAATACATAGTTCCTATATGTCTGTCCAGGTAATTATAATACACAGGGTGTCACCTGTGTGGGGACTGTGACCCTGGGGGCTTATCAATACAGGTGAGAGATAGGTGACACTGCATGTTGACCAGCACACAGGTGTGGCTCAGCTTTACACAGGAAAATAAACAGCCTTATAATGAATGATAGTTAAAACAAAGAAATACACTGAAGTTTTAAAACCATTTAAATCTTAAGTTTTGATTATTCACAAAAGGTTATAATAATGCAACTGGCATTGGTACTCTGAATGCTGCATTTTGTAAAGTGTATTCTGAAAAGAAGCGTTATGTTTAAATTTTCTTGATATCACAGTTGATTTCTGACATTTTAATATATCGACCTCTTCCCCAACAAAAAATAAGTAAATATACACAGTTTAGTTATACAATTGGCGAAGGAACTTGATTTATACAGTACAGTATTTTAAGTGTTATTGGAAAAGAGAATGTTATTTTGTATTTTTCTTGATAATATAGTTGAGTTATGACATTCTCCCCAACCCAACAAAAAATTATGAACAAAATCAGTTGTACAATTTTCTATGCCCATCTTTTTAATGCAACTGATGGAAATATATGCTTACATATTTATATGTACATATAAATGTCAGGTTTTTAAAAAAATTGTTACATTCTCTTTGTCATTTTTAATTGTTAAAGCAAACTTTTCTGATATTTGTCTTTTCACAAATTCTAAATTCTAAAAACAACACCCTAATTATTTCACTATTAATGAGCTCATTAAAGCTTGTGTACTAGACTAGACTTACCATGCCAGAACTATGGTTGACAATTATTGATACAATTGACTGGATAACACCTCGTGAATGGATTGATGGTCACTGAATGGGAAGTGATGGAGACTTTGACAGATATGTTGTTTTTGTAACTAGAAGTTTATAATGTGGCTGGTCAGATATACATGTACATATTACTTGGTCACTTGGATGTCACCATACATGCTTCATACAGCAACGGTGCAACATGGAAGTTGATTTTTATGGTGAGATTGCAACCTTCTTGCAGAGTGACCCAAACAAAAGACAATGGCCTAAAAGAGTACTGGTGAGTAATATTTATTTTTAAAGGATTAGTTATGTAATTTACCCTAATCCAACTGCTGATTTGTAATAAAAAACAAACCTCTTTTATGTTTTAATTGATGTTTAACATCATGTATTTTTTACCTAATGTTGATAGGATAATGTCAAACTATTTTTGATTGTTACAAAATGGTCAATCAATTGTAATTGACATGTTAAAAAAACTTTATATAGAGAAATAAGCCTTTTTCACAGTACAATGCAATAACCTTCAATATTTCATTGATTTGGTAATCACATCTCATTTATTAATTTTCACACTTTGCAAAATAATTGTAAGTAAAATCTTTTCACATTAGAGAAGTACATAACATTTTAGGAATCTGCGATAAATTTTCAATCTATAGTATTGAGCATAGATAGGTATACAGTATCAATTAGAAAGATATACTAAAAGGGTAGTTTACATTTTATGGGGGGTATAGATAGGCATTTTATGACTGCAATATAGGGTAAGAAATGTATTTCATGACTTTACAGTATTGGGTAGATGGTTATTGTAATGGTGGTAGATAGGTATTGTTATGGTGGTAGATAGGTATTTAATGGTTACAGTATAGGGTAGATGGTTATTTTTATGGTGGTAGATAGGTATTTAATGGATGCAGTATATATATATGTATATATATATATATATATATATATATATATATATATATATATATATATATATATATATATATATATGTCAGATGGGTATTTTATGGGGGTAGATGGGTATATAGGGCAGATGGGTATTTTATGGGGGTAGATGGGTATTTTATGGCTACAGTATATGGTAGATGGTTATTTGAAGGGGGGTGGATAAGTATTTAATGGCTACACTATAGGGTAGATGGTTATTTTATGGGGGTAGATGGGTATTTTAAGGCTACAGTATAGGGTAGATGGTTATTTTATCGGGGGTAGATAGGTATTTAATGGCTACGGTATAGTGAAGATGAGTATTTTATGGGGGTAGATGGGTATTTTATGGCTACAGTTTAGGGTCGATGAGTATTTTATGGGGGGTAGATAGGTTAGCTATTTAATGGCTACGCTATAGGGTAGATGGTTATTTTATGGGGGTAGATGGGTATTTTATGGCTGAAGTTTAGGGAAGATTGTTATTTTATGGAGCTAGATGGGTATTTTATGGCTAGAGTATAGGGTAGATGGTTATTTTATGAGGGGTAGATGGTTATTTTATGGCCACTGTAGGGAAGATTGTTATTTTATGGAGCTAGATGGGTATTTTATGGCTACAGTATAGGGAAGATGAGTATTTTATGGAGTGAGATAGGTATTTTATGACTACAGTATAGGGTAGATGGTTATTTTATAGGGGTAGATAGGTATTTTATGACTACAGTGTGGTTATTTTATAGGGGGTAGATAGGTATTTTATGACTACAGTTTTGGGTAGATGGTTATTTTATAGGGTGTAGATAGGTATTTTATGACTACAGTATAGGGTAGATGGTTATTTTATAGGGGTAGATGAGTATTTTATCAATGATTACATTGACCTCACCAATTTAATGAGAGTGTGTGCGAGAACCAGATTGTTTATCTTTTGGTCTGTCAATCTCCCCATCCACAAAAGGAATCTCATGTAGAATAATTGTACATTTTTAATATTTCTTCATAACAACTGATGCATATAAATACCTCTCTCTATTCAAACACCAATCACCAATCCACCCTATACTGTAGCTATAAAATAAAAAAGAATAACCATCTACCCTATACTGTAGCAATTAAATACCTATCTACCTCCATAAAATAACCATCTACCCTAAACTGTAACCATAAAATACTCATCTACCTCCATAAAATACCCATCTACCACCCATAAAATACCCATCTACCCCCCCATAAAATAACCATCTACCCTATACTGTCTTTTCAAAGGGCGGAGGAGCTCCTTGTGAGCCAACGGCCATCCATATCTAGTGCCCAACTGTGTCTGCAGACGTCCTCCTGCAGTTGGGTTACTTCTTATTAGGAGGTTGGTAGCAGGATTTGCACTCCGGCCACCGTAAAACCCTTCATTCCGCAAAATGCAAAAACGCAAAAAAATCTGAAAACCCACTCCGTGGGAGTACCTCCTGTGCAGCTTCCCTTCGCAGGGCAGCTCACCGGATGACGGGATTGGGGCAAAGCCTTCGGGACCCCCAATCTTTGATAAGAGGGAAACCACGGGGTAACATCCCTGGGTCAGATTGCGGGAGAGTGTGTCGGAGTGGTGCTGAGGTGTCGTCCACCAGACGGCGGTCTCCTTGGGTTAACCTGAGGCGGTCCCTTCGGGTGGGTGCCTGGAATGTCCTATCCCTAAGAGAGGATGATCACCTGTCTCTGTTATCATCTGAGCTCAAGCGTTTGGACATCGGGATTGCAGCTCTCTCTGAGGTTCGGAGACCGGATTGCGGCGAGATAATGGTGGGTGGTTACACCTACTATTGGTCTGGTCGCTCTGATGGTTACCATACCCAAAGAGTTGCTGTAGCTGTGTCCAATAAGCTGAGCCCAATGATAATTGAGGTAACACCGGTCAACGAGCGTATTATGAGATTAAGGATTCGTCACTCCTTAGGTGTCATCTCCCTGGTCTCTGTTTATGCTCCGACTGAGGCGAGTGATCTCACCGTGAAGGATGCATTCTACGCCACACTCGAGTCTGTGGTTGATCAGTGCCCCAGACGAGATACACTTCTAGTCTTGGGGGATTTCAATGCATCGACTGGAACTGATAGGGACGGTTATGAGGTGTGTGTTGGTCCCCATGGGTCAGGAACTATGAACCAGAATAGCACTAAGTTCCTTGACTTTGCAAGAAGTCATGGACTTAGGGTGGCTGGTTCATGGTTTCAGCGCCCACAAGCTCATCGCTGGACTTGGTATTCCAACGCTGGCGGTGTGGCAAAGGAGATTGACCATGTCCTCATTGACGGTCGTTGGAGGATGATCCAGAACTGTAGGGTCTACCGGAGTGCTCAGTTCCTCAATACTGACCACAGGCTTGTTGTAGCAACTCTAAAGCTGCACCTTAAATCTTGGAGAATGGTACCATCTCAGCCTCGGCTGGATGTTGCGAAGCTCAGGGATGAGAGAGTAGCTGAGGAGTTTGCGAACAGGCTGAGTGGACACTTGGGGGGTCTGGGTGCTTTGGGGGGTCCTGAAGAGTTGTGAAGCGCCTTCAAGACCACCGTCCTTGTTGTTGCCGGTGGATGTCTTGGAACTCACCGCAGGGCAAAGAAGAATTTTGTCTCTCAAGGGACACTGGATACCATTGACCAGAGTCGCAGGGCCAGGCTGAATGGCAGAGCTGAGCTGTTCAGGGAGCTGAGGCGTAAAACTGTAGTGCACTGAGGGTGGACAAGGAGGCCTATGTGCGAGGAATCCGTGAGCGGGTAGAGCATCACCTGTGGACAGGTGATTCTCGTCCCGCTTACAGGGGAATTCGCGCATTACGTTCATCCAAGCCCATCCCTCGGAGCACTGCAGTTCGAGCAGAGAGTGGTAGGCTCTTGACAGAGGAGTCTGAAGTGAAGGCCCGCTGGGCCGGTTACTTTGAGCGGTTGTACCAGGCTGATCCCCCAGCTGTCGAGTTGGATGTCAAGGGTGTTACAATCCCTGTTGCTGACCCTCGAATCAACTGTGGTCCACCTTCGCTTGTGGAAACATGGGCTGCGGTGAACCAGTTGAAACGGGGCAAAGCTCCAGGGATCTGTGGCATCCATGCCGAACTTCTCAAGGCTGGTGGAAATGCTGCACTCGTGTCGTTGCATGCAGTTTTGTGCTCTACCTGGAACACAGGCATCATCCCAACTGACTGGAAGAGGGGCCTTGTTGTCCCTCTTTGGAAAGGGAAGGGTGATCGCCAAGACTGCAACAACTACCGAGGGGTGACGCTGCTCTCAGTGCCGGGCAAGGTCTTTGCTCGGATAATTCTTGATAGGGTTCGCCACCATCTGCTTGAGCACCAGCGCCCAGATCAGTCAGGCTTTACACCAAAGAGGTCAACGATTGACCGTATCCTTGCCCTTCGTGTCCTCACCGAACGCAGACGAGAGTTTCGGCAGGGGCTGCTTGCAGCCTATGTTGATCTCTGTAAAGCGTTCGATTCAGTGAATCGGGATGTCCTCTGGAGGATTCTTGGTCTTCGTGGGGTGCCACCAAAACTGATCGATCTGATGTCTGAACTCTACTCTGGTACTGAGAGTGCTGTGAAGTGTGGTGGTACCACCTCTGACTTATTTCCAGTTGTTACTGGAGTTCGTCAGGGATGTGTACTTGCCCCCACACTTTTCAGCACTTGTATGGACTGGATTTTAGGGAGGATGTCGGAGAGATCAAGTTGCGGTGCATCGTTTGGGAATGTCAAGATCTCGGACCTTGATTTTGCAGACGATGCAGTCATCTTTGCGGAGACTTTAGACATCCTTTTGGGGGCCCTCGAGGTGCTGAATGAGGAGTCGGAGCCGCTGGGATTACGGGTTTCTTGGGTCAAAACTAAGATCCAGGCTTTCGGTGACATCTTGGATGCTGCTGTCCTGTCTGTGTCTGTTTGTGGTGAGGATGTTGAGGTCGTGGAGAGATTCACTTACCTTGGCAGTGATATTCATGTCTCTGCTGGCTGCGAGTCACAGGTCAATAGACGTCTGGGTCGGGCCTGGGGAGTCATGGATTCACTGGATCATGGGGTGTGGCGCTGCCGTTACCTGTGCGGGAGGACGAAAGTCCGAGTCTTCAGGTCCTTGGCACTTCCAGTCTTGCTCTATGGGTGCGAGACTTGGACTCTGACCAAGGATCTGAGACGGAGACTTAATTCCTTTGGTACCAGGTGTCTTCGGAGAATCCTTGGCTATCGCTGGTCGGATTTTGTGTCCAACGAGCGGTTGCTGAGAGAGACTCGGATGAGATTTGTTACCTGCATAGTCCGTGAGCGTCAGTTGCGGCTGTATGGATTTTCCTGACGCTGATCGTTTTCCTGACTGTATGTGGCTCGTTTTCCTGACGCTGATCCTGCTCACCAGATTCTCTCAGCGAGGGAGTCTCATGAGTGGAGGAGGCCAGTGGGCCGACCACGTGCCTCATGGTTGCAGCAGGTTGACAATCATCTCAAGGAGATGGGGATGGGCCTGGCATCTGCCTGGGGGATGACCAGACGGAGGCCCCTGGAGTACCGGCGGAAAGTGGACACAGCGACGCGCTGTTCTGGCACATGCTCCCATACCTGACCTATACTGTAGCCATCAAATACTCATTTACCCCCATAAAATAACAATCTACCCTTTAGCGTAGCCATTAAATACCCATCTAGCTCCATAAAATAACCATCTACGCTATACTCCATCTACCCTATATATATACTGTAGCCATTAAATACCTATCTACCCACTGTAAGATAACAATCTACCCAATACTGTAGCCATAAAATACTCATCTACCCTATACTGTACCCATAATATACTCATCTACCCTATACTTTAGCCATTAAATACCTATCTACCTCCTATAAAATAACCATATACCCTATAATATAGCCATAAAATACTCATTTACCCTATACTGTACCCATAATATACTCATCTACCATATACTTTAGTCATAAAATACTCATCTACCCCCATAAAATAACCATCTCGGTTATACTGCAGTCATAAAATACTTTTCTATACCCAGTTGCATGTTAATACCCATCTACTTGTCCATAAACACCTGTCCACTCCCATCAATTGCTTATTTAGTATTCACAAATTACCTATATCCTATAATGTACCTATTTACTCTCTACTGTAGTCATGAAATATGCTTTCATCTCATAAAACAACTGTTTACCAATATTGCTTGATTAAATAAACATTTGCACCACTTTAATTACTTGAGATTCCATGCACCACCTAAGCTGACTTGAGAAAGAAATTATTCCTAAAATGTAAAAATACAAAAATATTAACAGGTAAAAGCAGTTTTTCTGCCATATACATGCATGGATGTTATTATTAATTGAAAACTTCAATTTTTATATCTATAAACATAACAATTAATATACTGCTTTTCATTATATGGATTGCTGTGTAAAAAATAATTCATAAAAATTGAAATAATAGTTAGAGAAATTAGTTTTATGATTTGTAAATGACAGTCTTCTTTTTTTTTTAAACCTGATGGACACTATAATTATATAAATATATACCTGTGTCAATGATTTGTCAGTATAGCACTTATTGACAGCTGATCTTGACCACACCTGTATGTTGTCACCAGGCAACAGTAGCCCCCAGGGCCCAAGCTCCCACAGGTGACACCCTGTGTATTATAATTACCTGGATAGACATATAGCAACCATGTATTACAGGTAACATGATGTAATAATGCTATAAATTTTGTATTTATGTAAAAAGTTTTGATAAATTTGAGGGGGGGATGAATATTTTATGGGGGGGATGAGTATTTAATGCATTAAATACTCATTCGGATGAGTATTTTATGGGGGATGAAAATTTTATATGACACCGGCACTGAGGGCAGCGTCACCCCTCGGTAGCTGTTGCAGTCCTGTGATCACCCTTCACATTCGAGAGAGGGACAACAAGGCCCCTGTTCCAATCAGTTGGGATGATGCGTATGCTCCAAACAGAGCACAGAACTACATGCAATGACACGAGTGCAGCATTTCCACCAGCCTTGAGAAGTTCAGCATGGATGCCACAGATCCCAGGAGCGTTACCCCATTCCAACCAGTTCACCGCAGTCTGTGTTTCCACAAACAAACGTGGGTCACAGTTGATTGGAGGCTCAGCATTTGGGATAGTAACACCCATGACATCCAACACAAGAGCTGGTGGGTCAGCCTGGTACAGCCCATCAAAGTAACCAGCCCAGCGGGCCTTCACTTCGGACTCCTCTGTCAAGAGCTCACCACCCTTCGCTCTCACTGCAGGACACCGGGGGACGGGCATGGAGGAACGCAATGCGCGAATTCCCTCTGTAAACAGGATGAGAATCACTTGACTACAGGTAATGCGCTACCCCCTCACAGATTCTTCGCACATAGGCCTCCTTGTCCGCCCTCAGCACACGTACAGTTTTACGCATCAACTCCCTGAACTGCTCAGGTCTGCCATGAAGCCTGACCCTTTGACTCTGGTCAATGGTATCCAGTGTCCCTTGAGAGACAAAATTCTTCTTTGCCTGACGGTGGGATCAAATACATCCACGAACAACGTCAAGAATGTTAGTCTTGAAGGCACTCCACAACTATTCAGGATTTCCAAAAACACCCAGACCCCCCAAATCCCCACTCAGCTTGTTCACAAACTCTTCAGCTACCCTCTCATCCTTGAACTTGCCACCATCCAGCCTAGGCTGGGATGGTACTATTCTTCTGGATTTAAGCTGAAACTTCAGAGTTGCAACAACAAGCCTGTGGTTGGTATTGAGGAGCTGAGCACTCTGGAAGACCCCGCAGTTCTGAATCATCCTCCAGTGCCTATCAACTAGCATGTGGTCAATCTCCTTTGCCACACCACCAGCGTTGGAATACCAAGTCCAGTAATGAGCCTTTTGGTGCTGAAACCATAAACCAGCCACACTCAGTCCACGACTTCTTGCAAAGTCAAGGAACTTGGTGCTATTCTGGTTCACAGTTCCAGACCCATGGGAACCAATACATGTCTGTTAACCATCCTATCAGTTCCAATCGATACATTGAAATCCCCCAAGCCGAGAAGAGAATCTCGCCTGGGGCACTAATCAACCACAGACTCGAGCGCAGTATGGAATGCGTCCTTCATAGTGTAATCACTCGCCTCAGTCAGAGCATATACAGAGATCAGGGAAATGACACCCAACGAGTGACGATTCCTTCATCTCACAATACGCTCGTTGACAAGTGTTACCTCAATTATCATAGGAGTCACATTATTGGACACAGATACAGCAAACCCTTGGGTATGGCAACCATCAGAGCGACCAGACGAGTCGTCTGTGTACCAAACCACCATTATCTCACCACTATCCGGTCTCTGGATGACATCGACTGCTGCCGAGGAGACTGCTGTTGTTCTCCCTTTCTCTTTATCTCTCTTCTAAAATACCTTGAGAGATGGGGCCAAAACCTCAAATATACCATGATATCTCAAAAAAGTTATGGACTGATAAAGGCAAAACTTGGTGAATGATTTGGGTAGGTGACAAGAACAAGCAGATTACATTTTGGTTCAGGTCCAGAACCAGATCTGGACGATCAGTGGGATACAAAACCTCAACTTTTCAGCCTGGTGGAGGCATGCGCTGTACCAGGTGTTCCATTCTTTTTTTTTTGAAGCGAGGAGGGGAAATACGATAACGTTGAGGAGGTACAAAGTACACTATTTTGGAGGAAAGAAGCAAAACGAGGAACACGGCGACAAAAGGGACACATAATTTTCCATGGCGACAATTCGATGAGCGACTATACTAGGTCTTGAATGACACGAAAACAAATTCCAGAAATACGGCACAACAAGGTATGATTTAACACTGAAAATTGTACAGAAACACAAACAGAAACACAGGGATGAAGATATAACTGCAAAACACGATGAATCTGGTTCGAAAAAACTTGGCTTTAATGAGGCTGAAGCAGCAGCTGCAGATCCGACCAACACGTGGGGGGGGGGGGGGAAATCCCCGAACCAGAAGTTTTCAACTTTACACTTTTTACACTTCAACGGACAAAGTGCAAAGCCATCATTTCCTCGTTGTTTGCTTTCTATTCGAGCAATTAAGATCGAAAGGCCAAACAGATGAGCTGAACTTAATGAGAGGCCTTGAAACGTGATGAGGTGTACAATTAGTCTTTTTGATGAGGTCTTGCCAGTTCTTTCCAGGTAGTGATAAGACCTCTGTAAATAGGGCAGATGGCCACACGAACAAGAGCGAACAGTGTCGGCGACACAGAGCATTAAACAAGCCGTGGAATGAGCCAAGCAGGGAATACTAGCTCAGCAAGCAATCAATCATGGAATAATTAATGTTTGGTGGTGTCTGAGCAAGAGACATAAGCAGTTTCATATCCCTCCTCTTTTCCACATAGTCCCCGAGTATGTTTTGGATGAGAGCTGTGAGCATATCTCTCCAATGCTAGATTACGTGTGTTGACAGGACAGTAGGCTTCGTTGTGGTATGCAGTGGGGAGGTGTAAGACCTTTGCTTCATTAGATGATGTGCTCTTTATGGGATGAGGCCTTTCTGATAACAGATTGTTACTTGCTTTACCCTCAGGTAAATACTGGGAATGAAATGTTTGATAAAGATTCATGCATTCTGCACCGGTTCATCTACTTTTTTGTTTTCTGTTTTGGAGGTGGTAACATGAACGACCACCAAAAAAGGACATCATGTTGGTCACTTCCTTCTCCTTATGCGCATCTTGTGATAACAGCATCGGTGTTGCTGAAGCATCTCATGCAAAAGATTATGTTGGCTTGTTCACCATGTTGTTCCAAGCACGTTTGTCGAGTCGGGGGAAGGAATTTGGAATTTGTTCACGTTGTTGATGATAACTTGATAATAACTTGCCGACTTCTGTGAAAAAACACTTTGAGATCGTTGATGTCTATAAGCAAAGTAATACAAACAATTACCACAAGGATTGTTATATTGATCAACAGAATAAGCAATCCACCAAAACCTCAGCTTAAACAACTACACCATGCAATAAACATCCTCTCTCTTTTCAATCTGTCTTCTCTCTTCCCTCTCTGTATGTCACTACTTCTTATTGGCTGACTTTTGGACGCAACTGAGATGGTGGACCCATTGTTTGGAGAGGATCTTCTTATGCTCTCTTGTCTGATCTCTAGAGATCCTTATCCTCTCCAGAGAGGACCCACTGGTCTGAAGCTCTCTCTCTTGCCGTCTCTGTCTCCGTCTCTCACGTGGAAAATTAACTAGAACGACAACCTTTGACATCACCAGTATGCCTCCGCCCACATTATTACATCATTATACATACTTGTACCAAGTTAGATTAAAATTCTTGAACCCAGATTTAAAATATGAAATAATTCTGGCTGCCAGACTATGCGTCTGATCAGGTTGAAATTTGAAACATTTTTTCCCACATATCTACTCGATCATAAATGTGACGTTTCACATCGATTGATGAAGCGGTTCAAGAGAAAGATTTTTTTTAAAGAATTTCGTTCAAACCAATATGGCTGCCAGACCATGTGACATTTTTTTATCATTCATAAACACCCTGGTATCGCCAAGGCTTGGGGACACATGTAAGTGAAGTTTCTCCTCGATCTGCCAAGCCGTTCTGCAGAAGAAGATTTTAAAGTATTTATTCTTCAAAAGAGCATAGCTGTCAAACCATGTGACTTATGACATCATAGGTGGAGAACTTTTTGTTCCTCATGGAGATGCAATCACACCTGTAAAGTTTCACCTCGATCTGTTCAGCCATTACGGAGAAGATTTTTGAAGGTTTTATGTTAAAAACAACATGGCTGCCGGGTTACGTGACTGATGACATCATCAATTTTTTTTTTTTTTACCAATTACAATTTAGCCCTAGATGACCCTCAAAAATTTTCATTCTGATCAGGTAAAGCGTTTGACATCTGCAATTATGACATCATAAGGAAGCCACGTATGACATCATCAAAAAAAAATCAACCTTGTTTCCCATGGGGAGTATGTCACATGGGCCAAGCTTCAATTTTTTTCATGGAGCGGTTTTGGAGATACAGAGGTCCAAAGTTTTTTCCTTTTTTCCAACATTGCTGCCACACCAGATGACTTATGACCTCATAGTTATCACAAAAACATTCTACATTAGTAGTCATATCTATGGTGAAAATTTGGTGAAATTTCTATAGTGAGAGAAAAAAAAAACCATGCCGCCACACTTTTTTTTTCTTTTTTTTTTTTTTGTATACCTTGGTCGAGGCTCGTATGAGAGCGAACACACAACTCACAGCAAGGAGGCATGAGACAAGAGGGGCGGGAGTGGAAGGGACAAAACATTGGGGAACAGACACAGGTGAACTGTGGAAGGGAGAGGGATGGGGATGGGACGGGGAACATGGCGAGGGGAAGATGGACATTAAAGGGACTTTCAGGAAGGAAAGCAGGAGAATTGAAGGAAGTGGGCTTGGGTGGATTATCGGGGGTAGAAAAGATCGAGGATTTGGATGGGGGAAGATAAGAGGTGGTGGTGAACAGCTGTTTTGAAAGCCTGAAGGGAAGAATGGGAAAGAATAGAGTGAGGAAGTTTATTCCAAAGGCGGGAAAAAGAGGAATGAAAGAGTGAAGATGAGCAGTGATTCGTGATTTTGGTAGTTTTACCAGAAGGGGGTTGTTGGCGGACCTTGAGCGCCCTGTGGAAATGTGGTTGGGACAAATCGCAGAGAGAGCAGGGGGGGCAAGGCTGGAGAGGAGTTGGTAGAAGACAGAAAGACCACCGACCAACCTGCGGTGATTGAGTGAGAGGCCCAAAGACTCAGCTTCATTGCGGGAGATGCCAATGATCTTAAAAGCCCTGGTTTCGACAGCGTGAAGTCGAGAAAGGTGGGAGGCAGGAGCACCAGCCCAGAGGGGAGAGCAGTACTCCATCAGGCTACGGACAAAAGCTTTGTAGGTGGTCAGGAGCTCAAGAGGGACGAGGAAGGACTTTACACGACGGAGGATTCCCAGTCGGCGACTGGCTTTTGAGGCAAGGTTGGAAATGTGACTTTCCCAGGAAAGGTCATGGCAGATAGTGAGACCCAGAAGCTTGAAAGAAAAGACTTCTTCCAGAGGATTGTTGAGAAAGTGGATGGGGGGGTTTTGTAAACGGTCCTTTCGAAGAGACATAGTGAGAGTGTGAGATTTGTCTGGATTGAAAGACATGTTCCACGTGTTGGACCAGTTTGTGATTTTATCCAGATCTGCAGTGAGCGAAGAAGCTGCTGCTTGCCGGTCTGAGGGATGACAGATGGTACGGCAGAGGGTTGAGTCATCGGCAAAGAGAAATAGAGGATTTTCCAGAGAGTCCGAGAGATCATTGATGAAAACCAGAAAAAGAACAGGGCCCAGAACGCTACCTTGAGGAACTCCAGCCTGCACAGGAAGAGGGGATGAAAGAACTCCATTTAGGGCCACACGTTGACTGCGACAGGAGAGGAAGTCTGCGAGCCATGAGTGGAGATGGCCTTGAATACCATGGGCAGAGAGTTTGGTGAGTAGGGCAGGGTGCCAGACTGTGTCAAAAGCACGTGATATGTCCAGGGATACGGCTCGGATTTCCTGTCTGGCATTGAGGACCTCCATCCATTGATGGGAGAGCAGTAGCAGCATATCTAGGGTAGAGTGACCTGGTCTGAAACCAAATTGATGATTGGAAATCAAGCCATTGGAGAAGAGGAAGGATTTCATGTCTGAAGCGATGATGGATTCCATAACCTTGCTGATGATTGGGAGAAGGCTGATTGGTCTATAGTTACAGGGATCTGTTTTTGCACCTTTTTATGCAGGGCAGTGATGTTAGCAGATTTCCAAGCAGATGGCAGATGACCTTGGGAAAATGAGAGGGTGAATAGAACAGAGAGAGGGTGAGCAAGAGCAGAAGAGCAGGCTTTGAGGACACGTGGGCTGATGCCGTCTGGACCGGTTGCAGAATCTGACTCGAGGTTTGAAAGCAAGCTCTCCACCTTGTCAGGAGAAAAGGATACAGAGTCCAGGGACAGTTGGGTGCGACTGGGTAAAGTGGGTAGAGATAGTGATGGGTTTGGGACACAAGATTTAGCTGCAAACACCGAGTTTAGACATTCAGCTTTATCACGTGTGGAATCAGCAGTGCGGCCATTTGAGGTAAGGGAGGGGATGGAGGGGGAACATACACCAGAAACAGATTTGATTAAACGCCACCAGGATTTTGAGGAGGGAGAGAGGTTTGAGAGTTCAGACTTGAGATGAGAAAGATGTTGTTTTCTGGCTCTCCTGAGGGTAGCTACACACTTGTTCCGAGCTTTGTGGAAAGAACTGAGATTGCCCTCAGTTGGGTTTGCTTTCCATGAGGCAAAGGCAAGTTGTTTCAGGACAACTGCCTCGCCACAAGCTTCAGTAAACCAAGGGCGGGAGGAAGGGTAAGACAACTGAACACGAGAGGGGATAAATCTGTGCATGAGGGAGAGCAAGTTTCTTTGAAAGAATTCCCAGGATGGGTTGATGTTTGAGAAAGTAGTGATAGGAGACCAGTCTGTAAGTTTGATGGCTGCTCGGAGACCCTGCCAGTCGGCTTGAGTGAAATGCCAGACTCGACGGCGGTGAGGTGGTTCTCTGATAACAGCCAGAGAGATGTCCACTTTAATAAGGACGTGGTCAGAAGAACCAATTGGAGCGAAGGAAGAGCAGCAGATATTGTCAGGGAAATTTGTCAAAATCAGATCCAGAAGAGATGGAGTACCATTGGTTGAGATCCGGGTCAGGAAGTTGACCGATTGAGTCAGTCCCAATGAGTCACAGAAAGCTTTTGCTGATGTCCCATGGCAGGTGAGAGAGGTACCCACACCTAGCCAACTGGCGTGATGACAATTGAAGTCGCCACATAAGAGGAAGAGAGAGTTTGGATGAGAAGATAGAAGATGGTCCATGTTTTCGGAGAGTGAGGTGTAGATGGAGTCATCACTGTTCGGTGGACGGTACAGTACACATATAAACATGAGGTGGGAGTGGAGGGGAAGCCGAAGCCAGAGGTATTCCTGGGGGTGTGGGGGAGTGAGAGCAGTGCAGGGAGAGTGAGGAATAGAGTCTTTGATGAAGAGAGCAACACCTCCACCAGGACGAGGCTCAGGTCTGTCATACCGTAAGAGGGAGTAACCAGGGAGAGATACTTGGGAGTCAGACACGTCTTGGGAGAGGAAAGTTTCTGTTAGGCAGATAATGTCTGGTTTGTCAGTGGCAACCTGCATGGAAAGATCTGAAAGGTTTGAGCGAAGGCCCCGGATATTTGAGGTCCACACTTTTAATGAAGAGGTAGGGGAGGAGGCTTTTGGTGCAGGAGGTGGAGGGGCGGGGGAGGGTCGGACGAGGGACGAGGGGGAGGTAAGGAGGGCTGCTGAAGGAGTGTGGGGTATTGCAGAATAGCGAGGGCAGGGGGCCGAATGAGGAGGAGAAAAGGCTCTGTGGTGCTGTGAGAGAGGGGGGACAAGAGACAAGGAAGATGGCAGTTGAGGATTTGAGGAGGTGGAGTGAAGAGATGGAGGTGAGAGGGCAGTGGAGGGAGGCAGGTTGGTGGATGAGAGGGGGGCAACTTAGAGAAGGAAGAGTGAGGGGGATGAAAGGTGGGAGAAAGGTGAGGGGAATTTTTGAAAGAGGTGAGAGGGAGGCTTGGAGGGAGAAGAGTGGGATGGTTGCTTTGAGAGTGAGAGTGAGGGGTGAGGGGGTGAGTTGGCACTGAAGTTGGAAAAAAGAATGGTTGATGGAAAGCGAGCATCCATGGCAAACTGTGGTTTTTAAAAGTTTTAGGTCAGAGATACGATTTAACACAATTCTTGATGGATGCAATGAAGGCGAATTCAGAGCATGGAGAGAAGAAGCGCTGTAATAGTTGGATTTTTTAGGCAAGGAATGAAGGAGAGGTCGAAATGAGAGCAGTCTGTTAAAATAGCAGAAGAGTAGTGCATTGTGAAACAGTAAAGAGTACCACATGTGTGAGAGAGGAAGATGAAGCATTATAAGATCGTTTTTGTTGTTAATATTAATGTATGAGAGAGTTCAACAGATTAGGTCATGGAAGTGTAAAAAAAAAAAAAGAAATCGAGGAAGACGAGGAGGAAGTTAAGAGGAAGAAGTAGCAGAATCGGGAGAAGGTTGTTGTTGTTGTTGTTGGGTTTTTTTTTTTTTTTTTTTTTTTTTTGAGATAAGAAAGAGATTAGTTGGGAGAATGGGGGATATTTGGAAAGTGGGGAGGATGAAAATTGAAGGTAATGGGGAGGATAGAAATTGAAGGTAATGGGGAGAAAAAACAAACAAACAAACAAAAAAAACGATCGAACACCAAGTGGAACCGGTAGGCCTCAAGCCTAGGACTAGGCCTCAAACACCAGGTGAGAACGTCGACATAAATACTCACAAAATAGCACGATTTTTGAAACAAAACCGAACTAGGAACACACATTAACATGTAGGTGAGAAAATTAAACAGTTAAAACGGGACAAATAACAACCGGAACTTAACTTTGAGAATGTCAGCAGGGAGCCCCGAAGGAGACCTCTTGCCGCTCAAAAAAGCGATACGACCCCGCTTTGATCGGACACCTGACCCATGACATTATCTATATCAAATGAAATTCAGATTGGGTGGACGATCATGTCTTTGGAGTTTCGCGTTGATCCGATAAGGTTTTTTTTATCCGACATGGCTGCGAGACTATGTGACCGATGATGTTGAAATTTTCAACCAATCTGGCAATGTGTTCGCCATGTCGCCATGTTGTCTTAAAAATTCCCCATGCCGAGTCGTTCACATTAAAAATAAAATTATTTCTCTGAAACCGTTTAACCTATCAATACTAGACTTTGCAGTTATCATCCACTCTTCTTGCTGCATACAAATGACTTAAAAATGACATCATCTGTCACGTAGTGTGGCAGCCACATTGGTTTCAAGGAAAATCTTAACAATTTTTTTTTTCTGGACACCGCTGTAGAGATCGATGTGAAACTTTGCAGTTGAGATCCACTGCCCTTGCTCCATGTAAAGCAATTTATTTCACATTAATCTGTTCAGTGGTTTTGGAGATAAAAGGTTTTTAAATTTTTGCTATTCAAACTAACATGGCTGTCGAATTGCGTGGCCTATGACATTGAAAATTTGGACTCTGCCCAAGATTTGGTGGTGAAGTTGTGATTTGGTGGACTCTGCCCTAACTCTCAATGGTGAAGAATCACTTTAAAAATTCCAGTTTCCAGATCCGGATCTTTACCAAAATCTAAGCAGTTCGTCCTACTTGTCGCACACCCGATCTCTCCACCAAGTTTAGTCCGAATCCGTCCACAACTTTTTGAGATATCTTGTTCACGGACAGACAAGGGTGAAAACATAACCTCTGTCCACCATCGGTTGCGGAGGTAACAAAGGTTTAAAGGCATATAAATAAATGCATTCTGGGTCTTACCTCTGTTTTCTACAGTGTCTGTAACATCACCTTGTCTAACATGTTACATTATTTCTTCATGCCCGTTGTTTTTATCAATTATGACGTCCTTAAGAACAGTAAGTTTCCTATCTGGAACAATCTTCAATTTTGTTTAATTGCCAGGCAGGCAGACAGAGTAAAAAAAAGTTATCCGACTCCTCTTTGCGCACGGGTGATCAGGACAAATTCAGGATGGTAAAATTGTCTTCCGATTCATGTTCACATTTGTGCTGAAAAGATAACATTCGATTTCAATAAGCTGTTTCTCGACTATAAACTGATCAGACAGACAGACAGACAGACATGAACCAATTGCTTTATCCCGCTTTTTGCTTTGCATGCATGGACTAAAAAAGGTGCAAAAATGTCTCCCCTTCACTACAGACCAATAAGCTTCCTTCCAATCATCAGCAATGTCATGGAATCCATCATCACAGTTGATATAACATCATTCCTTTTCTCCAACAACCTCATATCAGATCATCAATTAGGATTCAGACCCGGTCACTCTCCCTTGAACATGCTGCTTCTACTCTCCCGGCAATGGTGGAGGCCCTCAATATCAGACACGAGATCAGGGCCATTTCTCTGGACGTATCTCGAGATTTTGATCCAGTGTGGCATCCTGCCCTGCTCTCCAAACTCTCTGCCTATGGCATCCAAGGCCAACTCCGCTCGAGTATTACTGACTTCCTCCACTCTCCCTGTCAAGGCTGGAGGTCCCCAAGGCAGTGATGATGATCCTTTGGTTGTTTGTGCAAGTTGCACAGTAATAGAAAAATCCGTGCATTCGGAGATATGGCGTCGAGGCAATTCTGCTTCCGTGGAGTTAGAAGTGGAGGATACTGAAGATCATGTTTTATAACGACTGCTTCAGATGTTGAGCTTGAGATGTTTCTGAGGGAGTCGCACAGAAAACGAAACATAGATTCACAATAATATTTTTGCAGTTTTACCAGCTTTATAAGCCAGATGAAGGAAATTGTTCAGAGGCCAGATAAAACTCTTCTTTTATTGAGTCTTACAAACAGCGTTTTGAAGAAATGGACCATGGAATCCTGAGAATAATTTAAAAAAAAATTCTGCACCCCCCCTCTCCCCAATGCCCCACCCTGACCCCACATTTTTATCATAATTTTATTGGTTTCCTAAAATTTCTATGGAGCTTGTGCAAATTGTGCAAGGACGTTTAGAATCTTTTTGAATTTATTTATGATGTTTTAATGAGAGTTCCGCTAACGTGTGCGCTGCAAGTGAGAATATAGATATATTTTGGTTTATTTTATTTAATTTTTTTTTTTTTACGCGTCACTGAACTGATACATCGTATTGACTCGGGTAATTTTATCGTAATTGGTGGGGATTTTTAATTGTACATTGTATCACAGCCTGGACTGGAATTGTGCGGAGCCTCACCCTGAATCTTCCGATCCATCGGCACAGTTAATATGTACTCCTTGGTGGATGTCTGGAGAGTTCAGCATCCTACGGAATCTCAATTTTCATGCTGCAGGTGTGTGTACAGAATTAAGTAACACCAGCCAGATTAGATAGCCGCTCTATTGATTTGAAGTTGATGAAGGAGAAAATAAAAGCAGACGTCATTCCATTTGGGTTTTCTGATCATTGTTTGCTGATTATGGATTTTAAAAGCTCTTCTTCTCTGGCAGGTAAATGTTAAATGTAATGAGCAGAAGGTATGTGTCTGCCTTGTTGTGAGCAACCGGACAGGCAGACTGGCAGTTGTTCTGAGAGGCAGGATGCTGTAACATCCATGTCTGTGAACCTGGGAGGGGGTGGACGTTAATTTGTTTGCTACCTTTAACATGTCTTTCCAGAAGGAAAATCCTATGCTCTCACTCTCTGTCCCTCCATAAGGATCAAATTTTTTGAACTCGTTTCTCCCCTCCCTCCACCTCCCCACCCCACCTCGTTTTACTTCCCTGGCTAATCCCTCCATGAAAGGAATCACATCTGCAAACTGGGCCTCTAATCTAGGCGACACCTCGGTATTCTCTGCATTGACAACTCTACCATTCAGAGGTGATTGCAGTGTCTGTGGCCTTCATCCATGGTATCGTCGAATTTGGGTCCTCGCTCTTGGCTGGTACAGCTGCTTGCCATCGTTTCCCACTGGGGGTAATCATGTCCAAAGCTTTCTGTATCATTGGCATATCTCAGCATGAAGCCTAGTCCAATGGGCTGGTTCCAGCCCTCTAAAGACAGGTTGGTGGACTCTTAGTTTCCTATCATCCAGCTTCTGGCCTCACTCCTCCCAACTCATCCCTCCATCCTCCCCCAGCCCTCCTACGTCACACACATTCTTCCAGAATCCTACACTTATGTAGTTACCCTCTCCAATTCTATACTGAATGCAAACCGATATTCCTTCATGCCTTTATTCTCTCATCTGTGTAAGTGACTCCAGCATGTTTCTTGTCCAGTTATTCAACAGTGCTGTCCTTCATCCCCTAATGCTTTTCCAGAACCCACCTCTGCTTTCTTTACCTCTCACTGACATCCTCCCCCTCACATTGCTGCTTTCCGCTCCGACACTCATGCACCCGTGTGCGATGTCCTTGTTTTTTGTATACAAAATAAAGGACATGGAAGAGTGAGGAGATGGAGGGTATTTGTTTCCCTCTCCCCCTTTGATCCTATGTTATTCTGTGAATTTGCTGCTGTTTGTGATTTATCTCATCCCTGAGCCGACATTTCTGCATTCAGAAAGATGAAAGAAATTGGAAAGTTCCTCCATCATCGGAAGAACTTGGACAATCACGTGAGAACGGGTAGCTTGCTGGAATGGCACCAGGATTGGACAGCCTCCCAGTAAGGTTACGCATGACCTTTTTGTCCCTTTTAGTTGTAAAAAAACGTCGTGGAATTAGTTGTTGAAGAGCAGTTGTGATTGTTGTATTCAAATGGCAGTTGATAATTGGTGACAAACTGGCAGCCTGTGTCTCTTCGGGATATTTGTCAAACGTTTTCCAGTAGCCTGCACAACGGAACCATTGTGGGCTTAGGTATTAGGAATGACTATATATCTATCTATCTATTGGGTCACCAAAATAGGTGACCCTTATTGGGTCGCCGAAATAGGTGACCCTTATTGTCAGTAATTCTGTCTGTTTGTTTGGATGTTTGTTCGTTTGTCATCAGCAGAATTGGTAGTAAACGTGGGCGGATTTTGACCAAACTCGGGTGGTAGGTACATCTTATGACCTCGTGCTTTGGAAATTGTGATGGTTGCTTGGGACGCTTTGGTTCCCCAGCAACAACCGAAAAACCTTCAAAATCGGTACCGTTCACGCGAAATCAATTCCGAAAGCCATTATCCCACGTAGGGTTATGAAATTTGGCACGAATGATCTACCGGTGATGCTCTATCAAATGTATTCCACTTTTTGTGATATATGGAATACTTTACCTCCTGCTTGGCGACCCATCGCCGCCTACCGGCTTATATATATATATATATATATATATATATATATATATATATATATATATATATATATATATATATATATATATATATATATATATATATATATATATATATATATATTAGAGACTTGTTGGACTTGTGCAAGTTGAACAATCAATGAGTTGCTTTAATTTTGGGGGGATCAGGAAAATGTTTTTGATTGGGTTAATCACTTGTACCTGTTTTTCTTTACACGGTTGAGGCTCATGGAATACATGGAGCTGGAATACAGAAAGTATCAGGACATAATGGAACAATATGACCAGTAGAAGGAGAGGGGGACATGCCAACAGCAGGAATGAGGGGAAAATAGAGAGAATAAAGAAATTTGAGATGTGGGGAAGAATGAGGGCGAGGGGATTACATGGGGTTGGGAAGGTGGTCGGGTGAACAAGACGGACACAGCTGTATGCGGTGTACGATTCTCTGAATCATAAAAGTGGAAGAAAGAAACTTCAAAATAAATAGGCTTGGGGAGGGTTAATGGGGGTAGAAAAGATCATGGTTATTGATGACCTGACATAGTGGTGAACAGCAGCTGTCTTGAAGCCCTGGAAGAGGAGAATGAGATTGAAGAGAATGAGGAAGTTTGTTCCACAGGTGGTGAAAAAAGAGAAACGAATGACTGGAGGTGAGCATTGGGTCTGGATTTGGGTTGCTTTGCCAGAAGGGGGCTACTGTCAGATTGCATGTACCATGGCAGAAACCTGGGAGGGGGACAAAGCGGGGAAGGAGCAGAGGGTGCAAGATCAAAACGGAGGCGGAAGAAGACAGAGATACCACTGACTTGTCTGTGACGGCGAAGTGATATACGCATAGATTAAGCTTCATCTTAGGAGATTCCAATGATCTTGAAGGTCTTGGTTTCCACAGTGTTAAGCTGACCCAGGTGTCATGCAGGGGAGCCAGCCCAGAGGGGAGAGCAGTACTCCATCAAGCTCCGGATGAGAGCCTTGTCGGTGGATAAAACTTCAGGCGTTCCAAGGGATGACTTTGCACGACGGATGATGCTGAGCTTTGGAATATCTTTTGAGTGCATTTATTTAATTTAATAGTTGCTTATATGCGCACATGGAAAAATATTAAGCACGTATACAAAATAATACCATTTGCAATGAGAACTATTGAGTTAATTTCAAATTTTGTTCAAAACATCAATGAAAGAACCCTCCATGCACAGTTTTATTTTCCATTCCAAAGGCAATTTTCAAACACCTGGCACGTACAGCCCGGTCGGGGTATGAACTTGAAAGAGCATTTTCACCTGGTCGAGGTTTGGAGACTGTAACGCTATTGCTGCGTACTTGCCTTGGTGTTACTGTGACCGATAGAAGACTTGCTGAATCGCGCAATGAAATACCTTGAACAGTCAGTGTCCTGATGGATGTCTCACTGAAGATGCCTCCAGTGACAGGCAAGAACAAACACTCTCGATATCACCAAAATTGACAGCCCTGGGCCTCTTCATTTGGAAGATTTGGTCGTTTTCACCGAGTATAATCACTCTTGGCAAATTGATTCTTTGTTCTTTTGTTAGCTCATTTCTCAATGTCTTTTGCATGGTCTGTTGGGTTTGTATTACTTGTAATATCCTCCGGAAATGCTAATAAACGGAATATTTTTTTGACCAAGTTTAATTCATCAAATCTTACTTTTTGCACCCAATCTGTTGCAATTTAGGGGTTTTTTTTCAGTATAACTTTCCTCCCCGCTATGGACCAAGACCATTCATCTGGAGCACTATCTTTTCCACGCAATTAAATGACCTCTTCTTTGCTTACAATAGCACTTAATTACAGTTAATCTACCGGCCTCACTCATCAGTTAATCTGGGAAACTGCCATGATAACTCGTTGCAAGCATCTCGTTTTTCTTCCACCCCTCTTTTGTTTCGTGTTTGAAAGCGACTGAATAAACGTGCCGGCCTGCCTCCACCGCTGATTGCACTGTCCCGTTTGTTTCAGGAAAGGCCCTCCATCACGCAGATCATCCTTCTCAATGGGCTTCGAATACAGCGTTGATAAATTGGAAAGGTATGACCCCCCACCTACCCCCTCCCTCTCTGCTCTACCTCTTTAGGTTTTCTTCATTTGGAAAGGATGCAAAAGCTCGATGACGAAGGAGATTCTGGAATGGCTTTCTTTCGGCGGTGTGAGTAATTTATCACATGGTATAGGACCTCCGGAGTTTGTTCTCAAGTGAAAAAGCATTCGACCGTTTTGAGGTGTGGCTAGCTCGTTCGGACCCCAAATGTGGCCCACCATTGCCTGGGCACGTCTTGTCTCAGCTCGTGGCTTTGGGGATGTTCCTCCACTTACATCAGAGATGCCATTAGCTCACGAGCACACATCCATTAGCACAGTGTCACATGGCAGATGGGGGTGGTTGGTGGGGGGAGTGGACTTCACAAGAATCTGGAATTAGCCAAATGGACCAAAAAGCTTAAAACTTTGAGCCTCAGCAAAAGGTTAATGTACCTGTATAAAAAAAAAAACGAACTCAAAGGTTTATTTCTGTGTTTATGAATTTTTCATGTCACCCAAGGAATATATATATATATATATATATATATATATATATATATATTTTGGTTGAAAGTAGGTTTTCATGACCTTTATCAAAGTATATGATTTTTTTTTCCAGCACGCGTTTATAAATATATTTATAAGCGAAACTAATTTCACCCGTTCTGGAGGGAAAAGGACAATAACGTTGGCAGGAAACTCGAACCAGACGCAGCAACTCTTAAATTGTGTCGAATCGTCATTCAAAACAGCACGAGTGGTTAGAAGTCCATGCGTGGGATAGGTGATGGGGCGGGGGTGTAGCGATGGTCTGCCTTGGTCAGTGGCATTTGCTGGATTGTTCGGAATGGCTGCATTAAACGAGGAAAGGCTGTGGGGGGGGGGGACACCATGAAGCCAGAGCATCTGTCATGGCTGACGGCAGGAGCTTGGCATGCCGACAGATGGTTCGTTCAAGCTCTGGGAGTGCGAGTCAGGTCTTGGTATCACTTCGGAAATGCTAAGATTATGGCAGAGCACACGTAAAATATTCAGATATTTGACTCGTATGACCTGTTTATTACCAGCTGGCTGCAGAGATTATAATAGTGAGCGTAAATCAGAGTTTGGAAGGAATATTGTGTGAGACAGAGAGATGTCCCACAGTGCAGTATCACATACCTCCATTCAAAAGAGGCAGGCCACCATGGCTGTAAGACAGTTTACCTTATCAACAGTGTCAAACGGTACTTTCAAAGTGTTGTTCTCATCGTCGAGACTAAACGGTTGGTAGAAATCGGTCATAACCTCCATTACCAGCTTGAATAGTTAGTTGATTTGATTTGATGTGCCGGACTCTTTTATGGAGCATTGGTGCTGCCTAAGTATTGCATTCCTGGCATTGTTTGTCCGTTCTCTATTGTTTTAGAATGTTGCACGTCAAGCAAGGAAGCAGCTTGTCTTTGGTATAACTAAGGCAGGGATTGAACCAACAACCTCCCGGATTCAGAGCAAACGCTCCCCCATTATGCCACCCAGTCTGGTTTGAATAGTAAAGGACAGGATAATAGCAAAGATCTAAGACACTAACTTTTAGCGCTAAAGAAACAAACCCGCGGAAAATAGAGCAAACAGAATGCTACGAGGGTGTTCAAATTTTTCTCAAAAACGAGATGCAATCGACAAAGATATGTCAATTTTTTTTTGTCCGATACATCATCCCTTGGCCTCAATACACTTTCTCCATTTGTCCTTCAAACTGTCTGCAGCAGTTAAATATTTTTCAGATTTCTTACCCTGAATCTTCCGATCCATTGGCAGAGTTAATATATACAGAGCAACCGTCCACATTTTTGGTTGCTTCATTCAGTTCCACCTCATCAGTGAACATGCAGTCCTCCAGGTGGAACGTCAAACGTTGAAAGAAGATAGTCACTGAGGATAGGGTCCAGCCTGAACGGGGGAATGATCCAGGGAACGGACATTGTGCACGGGCATGTTCTTATGATGGAGTGAAACTTTGCTCAACATCCTTTGGCATTTGTCGTTGATGGCCTGCCATAATTTTGGATGCGGCTGCCATAATATTCCCCTGTGATTGTAGTTTTGTGAGGCGTATAGTCCATCATCAGGATTCCCTTGTCATCCTGGAAAATTATTGAGTGCAGTCGAAGGCAATTTGACTTGTGGTTAACAGTTCACTTACTGTCAACCTTCAACCCTGAGTCCACCGTCGAGAAGTTTCCTCTCTCTCTTAACTGTTCTACTGTTGCTGCGCAAAAATTTCAGCTACAGTTCTTCCATCCATGGTATGTCCTCTTTCCACTCGCCTGGATTCAGTGAGTCATATGTTTAATGTGTGAATCTGCATAAACGCAGAACCAATGAACGTGCCTCCTTTTGCTTTCTGCGCTCAAAACTCAGGAAGTAACTACAACCCTCAGCAGTTGAAAGCCTGAATCAATAAGCTTTTCACTTTCCTTTACAATCATGATTTTGTTACTGGAGGACACATGGAACGACTATGGGTGTCGCCCTGCTCTTGTAACTTCGGATTAACGTAGATCATAGCAAATTGAGTCTGATTTTACCAGCTGAGGGATGGATGTGAAATGTATTGGGTGACTGTGATCCCTTTTTCCTTTCATTGCATGGATTTCAATTTGATTTCACGATCCCATTAGTGATAGTCATCTTTCCTCGCAAGTCGCTACATTCCATTTGGAGAAGCTCGTAACATAATAATGCCAGCCATTGCTTCAGATCGTGAGTTCTGACGTTCATGGGTACCCATGTTGCTGAGCATGTTGGCAAGCCCAAGTTTTCATGGATGACGACGATAACGATGCTTTGAAAAAATTCCATCGTTCTGTGGTTATCCTGGTGACCTTAATGTAATGATATTCCATGACGAATGCCTCAATTTGAGAAGCAGTTTGGAGATCGGTCGTATTGCCCGGCCATCCTTACCCGGGGACATCTTCAAGGGATTCACATCTATGTGACGTCATTCATCCATTTATATTTACCTCCGCCACCAAAGGTGAGGTTATGTTTTCACCCCTTGCTGTCTGTTTGTTTGTTTGTTAGTGTACATGATATCTCAAAAAGTTGTAGACGGATCCAGATGAAATTTTGTGGACACGGTGGGTGTGTAGCAAGGACGAATTGATTCGATTTTGGAGAAGATCCAAATTCGGATCTGGATACGAGAATTATTAATTTTTTAAAAATGATTCTTCACCATTGAGAGATAGGGCCAAAAACGATATAGTTCTGTATAGCATGATATTTCAAAAATGTGTTGGGCCCGATATCTTCTTGTAGATCAGGCATTACGTGGCGGAGGTATGTGCTCTACCGAGTGCCCTTCTAGTCATCTATGCTGTTATCGAAAATGAGGGTGCACCTTCTCCATGCAGGAACATCATGTATTTGCAGATTTGTACGGAGCTGACATCTCCTTTGCTTCAAAGTTGATGTCGCCTGGATGGTCAATATTAATAACATCCATAATTATATGATGTAGCAAACGTCTAGATTATATTCTGAAACATCAAACCATATCAGATTAATGAAACCAACAGCAGAATTAATTTTAAAATGTATGGACATTGAAAATGAGCTAAAATCACAGCACGAGGTTGCCAATGAGTAACATGTCGTTGAACATTTTTGAACAACCTTCATCATAAAAGGCAGAGGAATAAGCAAGAAAAATAAGCATACAACAAGCATTTAAAGGCCATTTTCCCCGCTAAAGTGGGGGTTAGCCTTGCGGGCCCCATGACAATCTTCTCACTTTACCCTATTTTCTGCATCTCCCCTTCTTGTTCCCTTGCCCACATTTCTTCTTCCACCACCTTTAGCCAAGTTTTTCTCAGTCTTCCCCTTCCTCTACTTCCGACTACACTCATTTCCAACACTCCTCTCACCCAGTCACTTTCATCCTTCCTCAACACATGATCCAACCATCTCAACCTGTTTCTCTTCACAACATCCATCACAGGCTCTATTCCCATCATCTTCCGCAAGTCATCATTTGTCTTCCTCTCTCTCCACGACAGTCTGCACATCCACCGAACCATTCGCGTTTCCACCCTTTCCAGCCTTTGTTGCTGCTCTATGTTCAGTTCCCATGTCTCATTCCCATAAATCATCGTACTCCTCACACATGTAGCATACACCTTTCCCTTCAGCTTCAACGACACTCCCCTCTTCGTCAGCATGCCACTCAGTTCCCAAAACTTCTTCCATGCACATCTCACTCCAGCAACCGTCGAAGAGTCTGATCCACCTTCTCCATTCAGCATGTCTCCGAGATAGCAAAATGTTTCCACCCCTTCCAGCTTCACACCATCTCCAAGATCCAACTCAACAATTCCTTCATCTGCTGCTCCCTCTATGCAAACCTTACACTTGAATGTAGCTGCCACACTGGTTAATGACCCTCTCGACCCCACTACATTTTCGATGAACCCATTCAGCACACATTGTACACTGAATGGAGTTCACTCCGACACCCTTCCTGCACACAGCACACGGCCACTTCCCAGTCCTTTCCACCTCACCACATGCTTTACCACTTACCATCACCTTCGTCTTTCCGATATTCACCTTCAAACCTTTTGCTTCCATACATTCCTTCCACTTGTTCATCTTCTCCTTCAGTCCATCCATACTCTCTGCAATCAACACCAGATCATCTGCATACAGCAGCTCCCACGGTAAATCCTCCTTTACCCTCTGAGCCAGCACCTCCATCACAACTACAAATAGAAGTGGACTTGGTACCGACCCCTGGTGCACTCCTACCCTCACCTCAAACTCACCACTGTTCCCATCCTTCGTCCTTACATCTGTGCGTGCTCTCTCGTACATGGTCATCACTACTCTGATCAACCATTCCTCCACTCCTAACTTCCTCAATGCCCATGTCATTACTTCACGTGGAACCCTATCAAATGCTTTCTCCAGATCAACAAACCCCCAAAACAACTTCTTCCTCTTCTCCATGTACTTCTCCTGCAACTGCCTTACAATATAAATTGCATCTGTCATTCCTCTTCCTGGCATAAATCCAAACTGCATTTCGTCAATCTTTACCTTCTTCCTTATCCTCTTCTCCAACACCCTTTCCAATACCTTCATTCCATGCTCCAATAACTTTATTGCTCTATAGGAGCCACAGTCCAGAGGGTCACCTTTCCCCTTGTACAGAGGGACGAGGGTACTCAGTTCCCAATCCACTGGAATGCGGCCTTCTTTCACCACCAGATTACAGATCTCTGTCATTCTCTTCACACCCCAACTTCCCGCTACCTTCAACATATCTCCCACAACTCCCGTCGGCCCTCCTGCTTTTCTACTCTTCATTGCTCTTATGGCTTTCTCAACTTCCTTCTCAGTTATCTTCTCTGCTGGTCCTAAAACCGGGTTACTCTCGATGTTTCTATCCCATTCATTTTCTACATTCAACAGCCTTTCCATATATCTCTTCCATCTTCCTTTAATTCCATCTGAGTCCACAACGATTTGTCCCACTTCATCCTTCAAGCAACTCACCCCCGTCACATCAAATCTCTCTCTCGCTATCTGCTTTGCAATCCTGAAGACCGCTCTCTTACCCTCTTCCGAATCCAAGCGTTCTCCGAACATTTTCCTATGGGCCTCCTGCGCCTTTGCTACCTCTTTCTTTGCAGCCCTCTTGGCTACCTTGTAACTTTCATGCGCCGCCTCTTTGACCACCGTACCCTTCGCCTTTTGCCATTCCTTGAACTTCTTCCTCTTCTCTTCAATCGTCTTTCCAACATTATCACCCCACCACCATGTTTCCGAGTGCCTCGGTGGTCCTTTTGTCCATCCACATACCTCACCAACGGCTCCCAATAGACTATCTTTCATTGACATCCAACCACTTTCAAGCTCAACCACATCATCTTCAACCATACTCAGCCTCTCTCTTAATGCTTCCTTCACTGGCGCCTCTTTCAACCTCCACACCTTCATCCTCGGTTGGTACTTCACCCGCTGAATTCTCCTCGCACCTTTCGCCCTTATATCGCAGATAACCAGGTGGTGCCGTGAAACAGTCTCCTCCACTGGGATCACCTTTGTGTCCCGGAGGTTTCCCCTATCTCGCCGACGCACCATCAGGTAGTCAATGGTTGTCGTCGACCCACCTGACGTTTATGTAATAAGCTTATTATCCGCTTTCTGGAATTGAGTATTACAAATCAACAAATCAGCTCCATCAGCAAACTCCAAGATCCTTTCACCTTCTCCATTTCTCACACCATATCCATAACCCCCATGGACTCCCTCAAAACCGTCTGGACTCCTTCCCACATGTCCATTCAAGTCTCCTCCAACCACAACAATTTCATCATCTTTCACATTCTCCATCAACTTCTCCATCGCACACCAGAACATGTTCTTCTCTTCATCGTTTCGACCGACCTGCGGGGCATATCCCGAGATGACGTTCACCAAGAGCTTTCCGATCACGATTCTCACCATCATCAACCTTTCACTCACTCTAGTCACACTCACTACACTGTCTACAAACTCCTCAGAAAACATGACACCAACACCATGCACGCCTTCCGGGCACCCTTGCCACACAAACTTGTACTTCTGTCCCCGCCTACTCTTCACCATTCTCACACCACTTCCCTTCCATCATGTCTCCTGCACACAACATATGCCCACTCTTCTTCTGACCAATGTTTCAACCACTTCTCCTGATCTCCCTGTCATTGTCCTGACATTCCATGTCCCAAACATCAGAAACCGATCTCCACGTGGGCCATCAGATGATTGGTCATCATAAATGGAAAAATTTCCTCCCTTGCTTAGATCGGGTTCCCCACCTTGAGTTTTAACGAGAGGGGGTGAGGACCCCCACGGGGTACTTCGGGCTGTACCCTGCCCATAAACTGTACTCATCATGGTTTCCTTTTGAGGCGATGTTTTTTTTATGGCTGGATGCCCTTCCTGACGCCAACCCTTTTAGTCTCCTCTTACGACACGCAGGGATACGGTGTACCTATTCTAACCGGGGAACACACCGGGGAAGAAAAAAACAAGCATGAGAATTGCTTTGCAATAAATGTCCCCCAACCGGTCCCAATTGGATGTTCGGGAGTTAAAAATTTGTTTGCATTTAACGCACGCTCGAGCCGATACCAGAACCAAAATGAAGAAGAAGAAGAAATCCTAGAACCTACCACGCTTGGGTCTCTTCGGCAAAATAAAAGGAAAAGCAATTTTCATTTACTGATATCTTTTGTAGACTCGAAACCAATCAAGACAACTAGGATAACAAACCGGAGATAAAAATTAGTTTGCTTCGACACACGCTCAAGTCGATACCAGAACCATAATGAAGAAGATCCTCTCGAACCTACCGTGCTTCGTTTGTTTCCACACTTTGCATATTTCTTATTAAAAATAACCCGATGTACATACATGCGGCAAAATCATGTGTACGTCTTATATGCATATATAATTCATCGTGGTTATATATCTGGGATCATTGCAATTGCACTGAGCCGTGGACTAACACTCAGGCCTGAGGCTTGTCGATCTGTGCTGTTTCATTCAATGGCGCCGCATGATTTTATAGGGGTGAAGTCAGGCCAGCTGTCCAGCCAATGGGTGTAAAGCAGTGGGGTGGAGTCAGGGCAGCTGGACACTGACCCATGTATAATATGTGATATTTTGTAAGTGCAAAAAGGGCATAACTCTGTGAAAAATTGAAGAAACACCCTGAAACTCGAACTTGTTCTGTAACTTATCATAATAACACCGTGTACCAAGTTTCAGTTGAATATGTTAAAATGTATGGGAAAAAAGTCTGAAAAACCACAGGTGGGATGGACGGACGGACAGACAGACGGACAGACAGAAAGCAAACATATTGTCCCCTCGGGTGAAACTGGTAGGTGACTAATAAATAAGAAATTCCAGAAAAAGAGGAAAAGGAGGCATATCTTCATAGGGTATTAACATACATCACAACCATGGTTGTGGTCACTTCTCTATTTGGTCCTCCGAGTGACCTGCTTCCAAAAAGTTGAGTAATTATTCCAGATTTGTTGTGCTGCGATCAATTTTATGTTCTCCGTGTCGATTGTTCTTCGTATTCAGTGCTCACCCTTGTGTATTTTTTTGAGTCACTCTATTAATTTTAATCCTGCATCTCAGACTCGGATCGTTTTGGGCCGACCAGTTTTTTTTTTTTCCAACTGTTTCCCAAACCCACTTTCCACATCTCCATCAACCCTCTTCCCCCTGCCATCCAATTATGCACCACACTCTCTTTTATTCCTTACTTATAACTTCTGCTCAAAAAAGGAAACAAAAAAGCTTTCTTTCCTCCTTTCCATTCTTCTTCTGCTCCCCTCTCACTCCATCAATTTATACCTTTTTAAAATGGCAATTAAATAAGGTTCAAACTTTCCACATACTTGCTTCCAAACTCATTTCTCCCATTCTGATTTTCATTCTCCCCTTCTCTCCATCCCTGGATGACTCGTAAACTCGTGCCTCAACCACCATCGTGTTTCTTCACCACCAACCACCAACCACCAACCAACTTACCCAGATCATCTTCACAACCGGATTCCCCCACATCTGCTCCAAGCCCCCCCCCACCCAAACCCCTGCTTGGCACCCCCAGATTACATGTCCATTGTCCACCCACCCAGCCCAAACCCCTCCCCCTCTTTGCGTCTTCCATATCATAACCCCTCCTTGCTTCCTTCACATCATACCTGTTCCATCTTTCCTTCACTCCCTGCCCTATCTCTGATTCCCTGCACCCCGTCTCTTCATTGCTTCCCCAGCGTCCTTGACCCTGTCTTCTCCCTCTGTGTCCTGGTCCCTCTCATCTACCCCTGCATCCTGGCTTGTCTCCTTTCCTCCTGTGTCCCACCCCATTTTCTGCTTACCCAGCGTCCTGCTCCCATTCTGCTTCCTCAGCGACCTGTCCCCTTTCTGCCTCCTCAGCCGTCACCATACCATCGCTATGTTTCAACCGTCACCATACCAATTGGCTGGATGTTGGTACCTCTTCAACCAGCCATGGCATTGCAGCAAAGGACTTTTGCTGCTCCATAGACCTCATCCATTTAGTGAACTTTCCAATGAGGATTTCTCCGAATGGCACATCCTCCTTTATCAACTTGGTAATTATGAATTTTCCTACTAATGTTCCCTGTTCCTATTCAGCTCCAAAAGGTTAATTTGTTAATGTGCTTGTGAGAGCCACCATCTCTCTGACTATTGTCAGAGAGCTGCCTCATCACAAAAGAGTCAGGTAGTTCACTCAAGCTGATTGGCAGGGACTGCAAGCTCTCCTCTCTTGTCAAGATTGGTCCTTCATTATCACCTCACCTGATATTAAGACTGTCTGGGAATTGCTTTCCCTTATGTTCTGATTTATACCATCTTGTCTGCAGTTAGAATACCTATCCTCTCTCTCCCCTGGTACACAGAATTCTGTGGTGAGGCAGTTGCCTTCAGACAACTATACCTTCTCTTCATGGAGGGAAAATCCAACTGAAGACAACCTCATATAATTCCACAAATCCCAGAACATGTGTGTCCACTCTGAGTGAAGCCAGTAAACAACATCTGGTCAACTTCATGGTTGGCTGAACAGATCCTCTTCATAACAGGCCTATTAACTTGCTTCCAATTAGAAGCAAGGACTTGGAATCTATCATTGCAGTTGACATGAAATCCTTCCATTTTTCTAATGGCCTGATCTCAAATCATCAGTTTGGTTTCAGACCCTGTCATTCTACCTTGGATATGCTGCTTCTACTCTCCCAACAATGAATGGAAGCCCTCAATCTCAGACATGGGAAATGGGCCATCGCTCTGGACATATCATGAGCATTTGATGTCACATGTGGCACATATCTCACCTGGCACCCCACCTTGATCTCCAAACTCTGCATATGGCATCCAAGTCCAAACCCACACATGGATCACTGACTTCCTCCACTCCCGCAGTCAGACTGTCACTCTTAATGGGTTCGTCTCATCTCTTCTTACTGTCAAGGCCATGTTTTGGGCTCAGTCTTGTGCCACATCTTCATCAATGATCTGTCCGATTCCATGGAAAATGCTACTTATCCCTTTGCGGATGTTTCCATCATCTACTGGATAATTTATCATCCTTCAGACAGGCAAGAATCAGCCTTTTCCCTCTCTGTAGACTTTGATAGAATCAGGAGCTGGTCCAACACTTGGAATATATCTTTCCACCCTGACAAATCCCAAACACTCACCCTGTCTCTCTGAAAGGACCCTCTGGAAAACCCTCCCATCTAGTTCCCAAACCGACCACTTGAAGAAGTTAAGCCTCTCAAACATTTGTGCCACATCATCAGGCATGACGTTTCTTGGCAGACCATATAATTTCCAAGGTGGCCTCCAAGGTCAGCCATTGACTAGGCATCCTTTGTCACGCAATGCCTTTCCTTGGCCAATCGGAACTTGTGACAATCTACAAGGCCTTCATTCACAGCTTGATGGAGCACTGCTCTCCCCTTTGTGCTGGTACCCCTGCTTTACACTTTGCCCTTCTCGATGCCGTGGAAAGCAAGACCCTCGAAATCAATGGGATCTCTCTTGGCACTGTCCCTCCCAGGTTTCTGCAGGATGCACATGGTCTGCCAGTAATTCTCTTCTGGTTAAACTCCCAAAATCCAGGTTCACTACTCACCTCCATTCATCTGTTCCTCTTTTCTCTCACTTGTGGAACCAAGCTCCCCAGTCTAATCAGTTTCATTCTTCCCTCCAGGGTTTCAAGACAGCTGTTCACCACCACCGCAGGTACTTGTGATTACTTTTACCCCAAATGACCCCATTCCAAAGCACTCCTCTTTTCCAGGTTATTGTGATTTCCCCCCTCTCCCTCACCTCTTTAAGTTTGTTAGTTGTCGGTTTGTTTGTTCCTTTTCTGTTTCATCCCCGTTTTCCCCCTTTTTCTCCTTCTTGCTGTGTTTCAACTTGTGTGCAGCTTGTTCACCGCCATGTGTTCTTTTCCCGCTCCCATTGATCGAGTCTCACTTCCATTCTGGTGTTGGTGTTTTCCACATTTTGTTCCCTTGAAATCTGCTCTTTCTCTTCCACTGGCCTTGACCTTGTACACAAAAATTTTTTTAAAACACAAAATAGAAACCTCAAAATTGTCTCCAATGCCAATCACCTGCATCTTATCCTGTGAAGGTCCACATTAACTTCAAGGCATTCTTAACTTGTAGTTATCTGAGCTGTCTCTTTATCATTTGCTGATTCATTGTCTACTGTACTATATAGCTAAGCTGATAGGATCTCCCCCTCGTTTTCTTTCAAACAATTAGGTGAGGTCAGGAAGATCATTTCAGGGAATTGGTCCCATTCTGCCATTCTGCATGTTTATTCGAGGACATGTGAGAATCATCAGTAAATGTTAACTTGTATTTTGCTTCATGCCACAAACTCTTTAGTATGTCATGGAGTCAGTGGACACTGTATGTGGGGATGACCTGGAAATATGTCCCATACCATATGTCATAGAAACAAAAAACTGAAAAAGTCTACTAAGTTGAAGCTATAAGTGTGGCAGCTCAAGTACGCGTGCAGTGACGTAACGTACTGTGATGTAACTAAATACGGGTGAGCATGCCAGCACACGTGCAGCAACACTAGAGACATGCTCAGGGAATCCCTGGAAGAAATCCTGTGGTAAGGTGAGAGGTGATGGCAGGAATCTATAAAAGCGAGGAAGGTGAATTTAATTTGTGTTTTCGCGGCTCGGAATGCTGATCACAGGAAAAGACAAACAAGGGCCGAGGAGGCCCGTCAGATTGTTGAGGAATCCTGTTCAGTCAACATTACATTGCTGTATTGACTGTGGTTCTGATGAATGGGTCTTTGCAACATTCGCTCCCCATTCAACTCCCAGCACACAGCAAATTTACTCCATTGGCCTTGTGAGCTCACACATCGTCCAACTTTGTATATATCGTGGGAAACTACTCTTTGTATACTTTATTCATATTATTATTATTTATATAATTATCATTATTATCCTGTTATTTATATTATTAATGGCACCAACTTTGACTGTAAATACATCATTTTAGAAGCACTCTACGTGAGGGAATCGATGATGGCAAAGTGTAAACACAATGTCATGTCCACACCTTCAACACATCAAAAACGGCACAAAAATAAGTATAACTAGTACACTCGGTAGAGCGCATACCTCCGCTGCACAATACCTAATCCAACAGAACATATCAGTCCCAATAAACTCTTGAAATATCAGGCCATATATAATTTTTAGCCCGATCTCTCAACGGTGAAGAATCACTTAAAAAATTAAATAATTCTCGTCTCCGGATCCGCATTCGGATCTTCACCAAAATCAAATCAATTCGTCTTTGTCACATGCCCAATGTGTCCACCAAGTTTCGTCCGAATCCGTCCTCAACGTTTATGAGATATCCTGCAGACAAACAAACAAAGAAACAAGAAAAAGATGTCACGCAGAGCACGATACTTGCAAAATCCACCTCCTCTCCAAAGGTTGCCATGGATATATCAAATTGTCCATTTCATTAAGACTAAAATTGACAATCTTAATCAAAGCTCATATCAGGTCAATCGGATTAAAATGATTATTTTTGAGATTGAAAATGATGACTTTCGAAGTTTGGCCTTGAGTTGACCTTTGACCTTTTGACCTCAAAAATAGTTGGTTTCCCAATTCAGTAATGGACTATGCAAATTATTTTCAACTTTCAAGGAAATAAGATGTAAATTGATGATATTTCAGTTGAAAATTGATGATTTTAGAAGGTTGAACTTGAGTTGACCTTTGACCTTTTGATCTCAAAAATATTTGGTTTCCCAATTCAGAAATGCATGATGCAATTGATCTTTAATTCTCAAGTCAATCGGATGGGGGAAAAATTGACTATTTTAGAAATTTGACCTCAAGATGACCTTTGACCTCAAAATCAACAGGCTGCTCAGTTGAGACTACCTCTACAACCTGATAAAATTTCATGATGATCGGTTTGGAATTGTGACCTGTGGGCAATAGACAGACAAACAAACAGACAGAATAACAAGAAGACGACGTCGTGCAGAGCACGATACTTGCAAAATCCAAAAAACAAATTTGACCTCAAAAATAATTGGTGGTTGAATTCATTGAGTAAATATGCAACTCCTCTTCTAATTTAAAGTCAATCGGATGAAAATCGAAAATTGTATAAATTCGGCTTATGTTGACCTTTTGGCTGATGTGGATCTCAAAAATAATTGGTGGTTGAATTCAGTGACCTGATATGAAAATCCTCTTCATATTTCAAGTAAATGAGATGAAAATTGAAGATTTTAGAAATACCACCTGAGTTGCTGACCTTGGGCCGATGTTTACCTTTTGACCTTTTGACCTCAAAACAATTGGCTTCTTCATAATGACAAACTCTACCATGTGGTGAAGTTTCACAAAGATCGGTTTAAAATTGTGACCTGTAGACGATCACCAGACAGACAAGCCAGGAGGCGGCGATGGGTCACCGAGCAGGACTGTTAGTATTGCGACACTGACCGCTGACCTAGTCTCCTAGGTCAGCGGAGAGTTACGGTCTATAAGCATGTAAATATTATGCATATCTCCTACTTCAGCAATGTAGGAGACATGCTGCTTTCTTGTAAAGGCCTTTTGGTGGTCTGCCTTTAGTCGTGCACACGGCAGCAAGACAATTATGAGCAATTACTGAGTACGTGTACGACAATAACAACCAAGCAATCACAAGCAACAACAACCACAATCTGGCATGTGTAAGACATGCACTTATGACTCCTGTAAATCAATCAGATCTATTAATACACTTGCCTATTCCATTAAAAAATCGATGAAGGTATGGACCATACATATTTTAGTACCACCATCCCTACCCATAATGAACATAGGTCATTATGCAAATGAGCAAACTTGTACTACTCATCGGGGAGTATTCAAGTGCAAAAAATTGTTTGGATCGGTTGAGCCGTTTTGCCGGTAGGGGTACTTGAATCGACATTTTGACCGAAAAATGCACTTATTGACCTTTGACCCATGAACTAATCGAGATAGGTCATTATGCAAATGAGCAAAGTTATAGTACTCATTACGGTCTATAAGCATGTAAAGTTTCATTTGATTTGGTTCAATCGTCTTGGAGCTAGTGTACTTTGAAGTTTCAGCAGGAATGCTCAATGTCCCTTGGACACCCAAGTTGAGGGTTGTCATTTGGAAACTATAAGATACAATATAGAGCAAAATGGATGTCATATAGCAGATAGGGAATCACCTTAAGATTATGCATATCAAATCTCATCCATTTCCATCTACTGATAACTACTCGGTATCCATTTGAATGAAAAGTACTGAAAATGCGGTTTGCAATCGGAAATCCCCAAAGTTCGAGGGGGTGCTGTGGGTGAACAAAGATGTAAATCGAAAATCCGGCTTGATCGTTTGTGCACAATTTATTCCAGACGATTAGTGTGAATTTTCATGACCATCTGACCATAACCCTAGGAGGAGCAGCATTTGGCGCGAAGGCACCTCCAGCTCTCGCATATTATCGATTTTTGCACTAATTGACCTTTGACCCCTGACCTAAGCGAATTTCGGTCAATATGTCCTGAGGCAAAGTTGTAGTACTCATTGAGTACCATGAACCTGCAAATTTTCATTCGTAACGATGCACTCACCTGGTCGCTAGGGGGCCTTCAATTTTCACCAATTTTCGCGCATACCCGAATTGTAGGGGGCGCTGCGGGTAAATTATTCCATATATCACAAAAACCGGAATATATTTGACAGAGCATCACCTGTAGATAATTCGTGCCAAATTTCATAACCCTACATGGGATAATGGCTTTCGGAATTGATTTCGCGTGAACGGTACCGATTTTGAAGGTTTTTCGGTTGTTGATAGGGAACCAAAGCGTCCCTAGCAACCGTCACAATTTCCAAAGCACTTGGTCATAAGATGTACCGACCACCCGAGTTTGGTCAAAATCGGCCCACGTTTACTACCAATTATGCTGATGACAAACGAACAAACAGACAGAATTACTGACAATAAGGGTCACCTATTTCGGCGACCCAACAGACAGACAGAATAACAAAATAGACTCACCAATACACTTGAAAAATCTTCGATTTTTGGAAGTAACAAGCAGACAGAGAGGGGTAAAAACATAACCTCCTTTCACCCTTGGTGGTGGAGGTAAAAATCATTTTAAAATGCAAACTGATGTGGAGAGGGCCATGCCAAAAATTATGCAAACAAGGTAAGGATTGTAGTATGACTACGTAAAGGTCCCTCACTCTATCTTTTTCACAATAAATAAAATGTGAACAAACAAATAAATCTACCTGTACACATTTACATAATAATCAATGAAATCTTCATACCTGTCTGAGTTCTTATACAACCACGACTGTCGAAACACCTCCAACTACATTGGCCGCACCGCGTGAAGAAGATGTCAAAAGAGATGTACCTTGAGGATGTTAAACTTCAGATGGAGTCGAAACTGTCCAGAAAAATACAACAAATGTGCACTCTGTAAAGCAAAAAGTTAGCTCATACCTTCTGGTGGTTATCTAGAAATCAAAGGAAGCATTGCATGATTACAATTGATTACCAATTGCTTTATCAGTGCACCGCAGCTATCTCAGTGTAACTACTTCAGGTTAGTGATCAGGCAGGCTTCAGCAATGTAGGAGACATGCTGCTATCTTGTAAAGGCCTTTTGGTGGTCTGCCTTTAGTCGTGCACAGGGCAGCAAGACAATTATGAGCAATTACTGAGTACGTCTACGATAATAACAACCAAGCAATTACAAGCAAGAACAACCACAATCTGGCATGTGCAAGACATGCACTTATGACTCCTGTAAATCAATCAGATCTATTAATACACTTGCCTATTCCATTAAAAAATCGATGAAGGTGTGGACCATACATATTTTAGTACCATCATCCCTACCTTAATTCTATACTTTTTGGCATTGGTATAACCGTTGCTATATTTTCGGAATTTTGGAATTATCACCCCATGCACGCGAAGCGAAAAGAGGGGTTAAGCAATTTGTTCACTTCTGTCTGTCTGTCTGTCTGTCTGTCTGTCTGTCTGTCTGTCCTTTTGTCTACAAACAGATGGACCTTGTTTCAATTGAATGTTATATTTCGAATATGAACGGAAAACAAACCTGAAGTTTAATAGTACTTTGGCTCTGAATTTGTCCCAATTGCACAGGTGCAGAGAGTGAGATATTTTTATAAGCAAGGAAGCCGTTTCAATATTTGAGGATGTCCTTCCATCTGTTCATCAAAAATGAAGAAGAAGAACCTCTCTACTCCCACCGTGTTTAATTCCAGAACGTTCTAAAGGGTAATTCCAAAGGGTGTCATTTGTTTCTAGGCTTTGCTTCTTTCATTCTAGCAAATATCACCCGTCGCTTTGCTGATGGTAATACTAAAGGGGGGAAGGAGAAAAAGAGGGGGGAAGTGGGAGAGAGGGGTGGGGGAGAGAAAGTGAGGATGGTGAAGAGGTGGAGGGGAAAGGAGAGAGCAGCGAGGGGGAGCGAGGAGGGGTGGGGGAAGGGAAGACAGTGTGAGATGAGAGGAAGGGAAGGCAGACGTGTGGTGGAGTGTTCATTACGATTCATACTGTTTCATCAAAATGATTTTGCATTAAAATAACAGTGAAGATGGAAACAAAATAATGTCTGAAATCCATTTTCTACCGGTCATACTATAAACATGGCCCAGAGACAAATTCCCATCTTGAGACAAACTCCTGTCCGGCCAAGTCCGGAGACAAAGTCCCGTCCAAACATAAATACCGTCTGTACACGTCCAGAGCCAAGGCATCCGGGAGACGAATACTGCCTGTTCGCGTCTGGAGACAAACACTGTCCCGACATAACCACCGTCCAGATATGTCCAGAGAAAGAGAGTGAGAGAGAGTGAGAGAGAGTGAGAGAGAGTGAGAGAGAGGAGAGAGAGGAGAGAGAGGAGAGAGAGGAGAGAGAGGAGAGAGAGGAGAGAGAGGAGAGAGAGGAGAGAGAGGAGAGAGAGAGAGAGAGAGAGAGAGAGAGAGAGAGAGAGAGAGAGAGAGAGAGAGAGAGAGAGACACAGAGAGAGACACAGAGAGAGACACAGAGAGAGACACAGAGAGAGACACAGAGAGAGACACAGAGAGAGACACAGAGAGAGAGAGAGAGAGAGAGACACACAGAGACACACACAGAGACACACACAGAGACACACACAGAGACACACACAGAGACACACACAGAGACACACACAGAGACACACACAGAGACACACACAGAGACACACACAGAGACACACACAGACACACACAGAGGTAGGGGAGTTAGCAGATTGAATATGTTATGCTTAATGAACAACACACACCCGATATCAGTAATTTTTCGGGAATTAGCAGGTTGGAGTCGGTGTGATTACCGATTACAGTACTTACTGTACACAACTCAGAAACCTTGAGTGGCTTTCACCAAAAAACACCGTTGCATTTTTTTAGACGTTCCAGCAATATGTCACAAACATTATTCTTGACAATCGATAATGGGTGCTCGGCAAGTGGCTTAAGCACTCATGTAAGCACTCCAATTAAATATTTGATAAGGAACGATTGGCCAGGCTGTCGCTGCATACCATAAGGCCACATAAGAAAAATTACTTGTTTAGCGTCTCCGCCCGACCTGAGAAATGTCCCCGACCTGGATTTTTATTTATTTTTTATTTTTCAAAAAACCCTTAAAATGAAGTGTAAAAACTGTCAAAACAACGTTTTCCCACCTAAGAACAGTGTAGAATGATGTTTGCACTTTTAAACCCACCGACGAACATCCCGCCGATGGTCCCTCTATCGGACAAAGGCCGAGCCACCAATGCGCGCACCTGCGCATTAACATCGACGCCATTTGTTTTCCCGTTGCCAATGCATGCATGTTGTGTTCAATGGCAGATGGAGTGAATGGAAGGTTTCAAAGTAGGACACGCTTTTGTATGGACTGACAATGGTATTTCTGATATGTTGTGTGGCCAAGGAAGGCAGCAGCAGTGTGCCAATTAAAGATTGGTTTGGTTGTACGCCGGCCGTGGATATCACCCTTTTGGAACTGCATTGTGAATTTTGCAATGGCATGTACGACGGCGATCCTATTGATGATGACATGCGATGTGCATTCTCATGTGTAAAGGTAGCGACAAGCAAGTCCATCAAGGACTTGACAAAGGTCTCCTCGAGTTCATCTGTGACTGATGTGGTGAAAAACCTTGGCTCATTCGTCATGTTTCTGATCCCTGCTGAAGTGCACCACCGTGGGCGTAGTGGCACAGACTCTGATGACAATGGCAGTGCAAAGCCAAGTGTGTTCAGTGTGTTGATGGCCAACGCCAATGCACGTCCTATCATTGCCGCCAGCATTCCCTGAACAGCGTCATCCCCAGAAATCCAAGTTGAAGAATGTTATTCTGAAGTGGTTGGAAAGAAGTTGTGTTGGCTGGTCACATGATACTGTGGGTTCCTTGGGACTGACATTTGTTAATACCATGTGGTATATTGACCATGAATACCTTCTGACCATGAATACCATAGATGTCTTCATCCTCCAGGCATGCCACCACTTCATTCATTAAATAATTTTTTAAAAACCTTTCTCCCTCCCTTGAAAAATTGGAAGAGGTGGACGCTAAACAAGTAATTTTTTTATGTGGCCTAAAGGATCCCTTTAACTTCAAAGCCTGTCTTCACCGCGCACGCAGCGGTTCAAGAAATAAAATGAATTAATGAAATTAAATAACTTTATCCACAAAAGAGTTTCAGCTTCATGCAGAACAACCCTGGAGACATTGCAAAGTTCAATTGCCCTTGAAATAAGAATTTCAGAAAATCCGCCATTTTACCTGCTCGTCTGTGCATGTGTCACATGGTACGTCGGTTCGGGGTCTGCGCAAACGTTATACATTTTTTAAAACGTCTGTTTTTTTTTTTAGTTTTTGTTTTTTTTACCAGATTTGCTTTGATTCCCTGTAGAGAACCTCACGAAAACTCCGAAAATATGGACACAGATCTGGCAGATGCTATAGAGATGCATTCCCTCTGCGGGACAGGGCACGAGGTCTGGTAGTGAATGCATTAAATCATACAGCTCAATGAAGCTCGTTAATTTTGTTACGTTCCAAAATTTTTTTCACTCAATATAATTCTCCAAACAGTAGAAAAAGATAAGTTTAATGCTTTGGAAATTTCACATTTTCTGTTGTATGAATGGAGAAGGAGGGAGGGAACATAGACTTGCTTGCTTAAAGTAAATAGGTATATCGGCTTAGTTATGAGACTCGTTATTTCTTTGAATTATCAGATTTCACAACAGATTTCGACACTTATTTAGTCCAGACGATATTCGATCCTCAAAACCGAAATAATATTTTGATGATGCACTGATAATTAAATGAGTCCATGAGAGTAGATCATGGAAAATCGTATCGTGTAATGCATGAAATCGCTCCAAGCTCCTAATTTTAAAACTTATAGTAATTACAAAAGTGATGTACACAGTGATTCGTAGCTATGATGAACAGGCATTCGATATGAGTGAGGAAAGTGGAAAAAAAACTTTATTGCTAAGAAATCGTTCCGGCCTGTTCCAAGTTGAGGTGTGGTTGAGCAGACCAAAAAAACATGGCGACTTCAGACCCCAGCGAGGTTACCCAGGAAACGCCTTCAGACCCCAGCGAGGTTACCCAGGAAACGCCTTCAGACCCCAGCGAGGTTACCCAGGAAACGCCTTCAGACCCCAGCGAGGTTACCCAGGAAACGCCTTCAGACCCCAGCGAGGTTACCCAGGAAACGCCTTCAGACCCCAGAGAGCAAGGTGACCAAGGATCACCTGATCGGATATAATTAAATTAGGCCGTTAATTTTCTTCAAAATGGGTGTTTTCATTAACCCAAGCACCCAATTTTCACTCTTGCACTTCCTTGGAGTCTTCTTACAAACAGGAAACCTTGAGTATTTCATCATCATCATTGTTGTCGTGGATTGAGATGTCTTATTGACAGATCACAGGATTCTCTGCCACCAAGTTGCCGTTATCTCTCCTTCATTAATCTCATCTTCTCCTCCGTATTCTTGATACGTGTGTGTTCGAACTCCTTCACATGGTCGGTGCAGTAAGTGCGCCACTTCTGACGATCAAGGGCGGTTTCCTTCAATCCGGTCAATGCTGATCTTACACCATTTGCGGTGAGTTTTGAGCGAGTCTTTGTATCGTTTTTGGGGGAGAGGGGGGGCGCCACTTGATCTATTGCCTTCTGCGAGCTCACCGTAGAACAGTGTGTTGGGCAGACGATGGTCCGCCATCCTCGCTTGGTGCCATGTCCAGCGCTGTTGAGTTTGGATTAGGTAGGTTTTGATTCCGTCCAAACCTCATCAGGACAGGATTTCTGTGTTCGGGACCTTGCCTTGCTAGATAATGTTAAAAATTCCCGGCAGGTACCTTATATGGAAGCTGTCCAAGTTTTGAGCATTGTGACAAAAAAGCGTCCAGGTCTCGGAACCGTATAGCAGGGTGGGCAAAAAGACTGAACAATAGACACTGCTTTTGTGGTGGGTGGATGTTGTGTATTACCACAGCCGTAGGATGAGCCAGCCAAATGCAGCACTCGCTTTTATTGATGCATGATGTAATTTCGGCATCGATGGTACCATCGTTGCTGATGATGCTGCCCAACGATCAGAACTACTCCACAACTTTCAAACAAAAAACATCTGGTCCTTGATTGTGACCCGGGGTTCCACGTATGGTGAATCCGGTTTCGGCTGGAACAACACTGAAGTTTTCTTAATGCTGACAGTCAAGCCATATTGGTTGGCAGATCATACGAAGTTGACTGTTAGGCATTGTGCAGCCTCCTCCATATGTGGCGACAAGGGTACAATCATCAGCAAACAACAGCTCTTTGATGGGCATCAGTTGGACTTTGGTCTTAGCTTTAAGATGGGTGAGGTTTCAAACGCTGCCATCATTACGGAAGTGGATGTTGATTCCCTCGAGACCTGAGTCCTCTCATGTGTTGGTGATCATTGCGGTGATCACAATACCGAAGAGAGTTGGTGCTAAGGATACAGCCTTGTGTAATGCCGTTCATGATGTTGAAAGGCTCGGATTCACCACCATGGCTGATGACTCTCACCTTCATCCCATCATGAAACGGTCAAATGATGTTAACCAGCTTCTCCGGGCAAACGACACATCCCAATAATTTCCACATGCCAAGGTGGGTGACTGAGTCAAATACTTTCATCAGATCAACAAGAATGATTGTTGTACTTTTCCTTGTTTTGCTCGCGACACTTTTCCTGTATCTGTCGCACTCCAGAAACCATGTCAGCTATTCCACGGTTTGTTCTTCAGCCACATTGGCTCTCCGGGTGAATTTCCCCTGCAAGCCCAGAGAGCCGATTGATGATAACACAAATGACAATTTCCTGGCTCTGGACAACAATGCGATTTCTCGGTGGTTGTTGCAATCCGATTGGACGCCTTTCTTGTTGTAAAATTGGATGATTATAACGTGTTTGAAATCCTGTGGACTGACTCCTTGGACCAGATTCGGGTGAACAGTTTATGTCGTCACAAAAGCAGATGGGGGCTGCCATGTTTGTGTACTTCCAGTGGAATGCCATCAGCACCAGATGCCTTTGACGTCTTTAGTTGTTTCATAACTTTGTGGATTTCATCGAGCGTTTGTAGTACCACAAGGTGTGACATCCGAGGCATCGGATGGATGCTTTCTTTTGTTGCATTGTTGATGTTGGATAGCTGGTTACAAACCTTGCTGAATAGTTCTTCCCACCTTTGCAAGATCAAAATTGGCTCAATGATAAGAGAACTCCCGTCAGCAGTTCGTACCAGCGTAATCCCATTGAAACCTAAACTGTACATGGCTTTCATTCGTTTGTAGAAGCCTCGTGCGTCTCTACGATCGGCAGCTTCTTGGAGCACGTGGGCTCTGTTGATCCACCAGTCCTCTTTCACTTGGTGACATTTCTTCTGTGCTGTACTTTTGGCCCTTTTGTATTCATTCTTCTTTGACAGATTATACTTTTCGCATGGATAGGCAACATGCTTCGGTTCTATGTCGCCGATTGTATTGAGCGCAGCCTTCCGGGTAGCTTCACAGAGTGTGTTCCATTCAGCTGTGCACGAGTTAACATCCATGTCATCACATTTGCCCAGCTCCTCCTCTAGGTTTACTGCTTATCATGCAGTGGAATCCTGAACATCACCAGTCAGATGGACATCGTGTCGATCACGTTGATGCACAGTGATATAGTCTGTGAGGTGCCAGTACTTTGACCTTGGATGCATCCACGATGTTTTCAACTGATTCACCTGTTGCAAATCTACAGGTTCCTCCACCGTTATACCGAAACCACCGCCCCACTGAAAACGACGGCCCCTGCCATTGCCGCCATGAACGCCACTGACATTAACCGTACTTCCTGTTTTTAAGGACGTCATGAAGAACACAAACAACAGGCATGAAGAACTAATGAAACATGTTCGATAGGGTGGTATGTAAGACGCTGCGCAAATGGCGGTAAACTTCTGAGAATGTTTTTTTTTCGACAACCTTTAAAATATTTCTTTTATTTCAATTTAATTATATTCTTGAACACAAACACAAATCGCCTTTTTAGCACTTTGAAAACCCTTCCATTTAGCAGTACTTGTACAAAAATATTACAGCATTTTACATCATCATAACCAATCACATCTGCCACTCATGGACCCCGCCCATGTCCTTGTTTCTCAACACAGTGTGGGGTAAGGTGTTCTATGAACTCTCAAGTTTAACACTTTAAAATGTTACTTTGTTCATGAACACCCTAGTTCTCATGAACACTTTAAAATGTTTTGTACTTGTTTACAATGGATCACTTCCTGTTCCATGTCACTTGGTCAGGTCAGGTATGGGAGCATGTGCCAGAACAGCGTCGCTGTTCGGTACTCCGCTGCGTCCAGCGTCGCTGCGTCCACTTTCCACTTTCCACCGATACTCCAGGGGCCTCCGTCTGGCCATCCCCCAGGAAGATGCCGGGCCTGTTGGTAGGTGTATATAAATCTGTGCTGAAGTGGTGAAAGTTATTTGTATTATAATGTACGGGAAGCAGAAGGACCAAAGTGACTTTCCAAGAGGTTTGGTAGTAAAATCCCGTTCATTTCTGAAATCTGTCGAAGAATGAGGAAATCTGATTGAGGCGTCGCTTATAACAGTATTATATCTACCAATAAAAACAAATATGAGTACAAAATACCCACGACCAAGGAGACACCTGGGAGAAAAAGACCATACGTATCGCCGTCAAACAAGTCATGATAATGTTACAAAGGATATGTCTTCACGGCACCCTGATGTGTCACTTGCACTGGCATGGTAAACATCATCAGGAGACTCTGGCCCAGTGGAAGAAGTAAGAGGTATTGTCTAAGTAATGCAATTTCATATATATCCAACAGATGGAAGGGTTCGTGCATGATGGAAACTTGTCCTTTCGTAAAAAAGAATTGAAGCTCGAATGCATGTTGCAAATATTTTAGGTCCCCAGAGGTGGAGTAATTGGTCTAGGGATTTCAGCTGGCATTGTTTGGGATATCTCTTCCCATTTCAAGGCTGAATGAAATCCATGGAGTGTTTAGGGATCATGGCCAAACAGGTTCACACTTTCATGTTGCTCACGTGTACTTCGGAATGGCAACGCCATAATCCATTCAGCTCATGTGGTACGAGGCCTGGTCGAAGTACATGGCACGGACTTATTTATTTTTATTTATCTGACTTGGTCACAGTCTCTGAATATCAATTTCACTGAGAATCTTTGTGATGTAATGGACAATGCCACCAGGACTCACCCGCAATGACTGACCTCTGATGCCATCAAGCTTGGCTCTCATGAAGGAAAGATAAAAATTATTACAAAACTTAATTTCTCATCTCATTAGAGTTGATGGTACATAATCCATTGTGGCCGTTCAGGCCGGAGTCGGTGCAACCTTCTATGGGATTCATTTTGCAACAATTTAACCGGTGAACGTAGCAGTGACTTTGCTAAGCGAAGCTCGAAGAGGCGTGCGCTGTACATCTTTCGATTATTTCACATCCTCAGCTCCTTCAGGCCAAGATGGGATTCACTGGCCGATAAAGCCGTGCTGGAGAATCAGGCCTTTCCTGTCTAAGGTGGTTCCGCGAAGAGCATGCTGGGTGTGGCGAGGTGCTGAGATTTTTTTTTTCTCTCTTTGCCATTGATCTAGGAGCGACTGTCAATAACCTTCAAGTATCTGCGGAAGGGAAGATTTCTTATCTATCCATTAGACAGTACTTGAAGAAAAGGGTTAATGCCACAGCTCTAAGTATCTTGGGGATAGGGTAATGGACATTTTGTTTGTGAGCAGTAAATTTTGGTGCTGGCCGGCGCTGCTTTGTTTTTCTTGTTCTTTTTGCCATGGTCTTATTGATCAGGAAACTGTGAATGCTAGGCTCTTAGCCTCGGCCTATAATTGTCTGCCATTGTATAATGAACGCATGAAGGTCTGTGCAGTTTTGAATTGCTTATATTTCTTATTTATTCATATATGTAATGATTTCGCTGTGACATCACAAAGGCTCCCTGTGATGCAGTATACAGTGGCCTACTCAGGGCTGATTTTCACGAATTGAAACATTCACAACCAGGTGCGGACTGCCTCGATCTATGCCTTCTTGGCACGAGATGCAACAGCAACAACAAACAGTTAAAACTGCTCTGCAGATTCAAATCAATGAATTTTGTGCTCGGTTTGCTGTTGAATGATGAGTCTAAATTGACAAGTATAAATACTTTTGATGGCCTAAGCATAAAGGATAATCTTTAAGTCTCCTTTCCTCCCTCTGCCCCACCCCCTCCCCTCATGTAGGAGTCTGAGCCTGATGTGTACAACCTGATGCACAAGTAAACAAAAGCATGTTACATAAATCTAAAGTTTGACAAAATGTTGCCACAATAAATTTAACGTTCACCTGAGTTGGTGCACACACCTTGGATTAAGCAGAATCAGAGAAGGTTCAAAAAAAAAATTCCCCAAATTATCTCTTCTCATGTTTGTAAGTAAAACAAGTCTGAAGGCGACGATGGTTCACGAGCGGTATTTGACGATGTAGATTGTTTCAGAAGTCAAGGATGAGACAATGTGATAATTTTTGACTTAGTTATAATTAATTATAGTGGCCTTCAATCAACACCTCAGAACAGATCACCATATTCATATTCATGGTGAGAGCAGACCGACCAACCAATTGGTGATTGTTCTCGTTCATCATTTGTGTTGATGCGACCGCTTTTAGTCGCTGGCTTGAGAAATGAGCAAAAATCCTCAAAATTTATCATTTTTCTCTGACCCAGATATGGTATGTCTGGTATGGTGAGTTACCAGTGACTGCGGGGTTGGTGCACGGTGCGGTGCCAGAAAAATAGTAAATCATGATCTTATTATTCTGTTTCATTTTTACCTCAACCAATGAAATAAACTGAGCTCATGAAATGCCTTATATGAAGCCATATTATGGAGAAACATTTCTCCAAGAGACGACACTCGATGAAGTAATAAGAGTTCGGACTCGTGGCTGATTTTTTTTTCATCTGAAAATACAAGGAAATTATGTGAATGTGTCGTCACTCCCAGAATACGACCAGGCATTTGAAAGTTTTCTTGACAAATGCCAATAAATTCATTCCAAACCACCTTTTCAATTCTGGTACAATTCCGATAAATTTGAAAATGTGTCCTTTATTTGACAAAACCAAGGACACCGACAATGCAGTAGAGAAAAGGATCAACATGATGTGGTACTAGTGACAGGTTATTAGCCGCAAAATGTCGAAAACCCGGTTTCGTTCAACAACTTTCAAAATTTGACCTTTGCATAACCTTTAAAGGTCACAAAACAATGTTGTGCACATTAAAATAAGGAAACAGGATACGTGCTATAGCTCATTGGAGTGAGTTCGTTGAAGAAGGTCGAAAACCCGGTTCGATTCCCACAACTTTGAAAATTTGACCTTTGTGGCCTTTAAAGGTCAGAGGTCAAGGATTATGACCTTTGGTGCAAAACTTCCTCTGGAACATTCCAGGAACAATATAACGTCATATCAGCTATGTGGCATTTCGCACTCCTCGGATTATCCATACTTTGATGAAATCAGCGTAAAAACAAACTTGAAGGGGGCACCACGGGCAAGGTGTTCGAGATAGAGCAAAATGGTTTGAAGACTTTAGGTGGGGAATGACCTCAAGATTATGCATAAAAAATATTGTCATCCTAGCTCTCAAAGTTTGGGCGGTCGTATGATTTTTGTCAAAATTCGCAATTTTCTAAGTTTTTGACCTTGTGACCTTGACCTTGGGACTAAAATGAAAAATCGGACAACGACAAGTTTTAGATAATTCATTTTGCTATTCAAATATCGAATAACCCATTCCATTCAGTCAATTCCCTCGGAGAAGATAGATTTTTAATCCGACTACCCCCTAAAAATGGCTATTTTTTGGGCGTAGCTCCGCCCACAATGGCGTAGCCACGCCCTCATCCAGGAAAATACAACGAGACATTGATATGGAACACAGAACCAAGTTTCATCAAGATCGGATCAAAGTCCACGGAGTTATGCTCTGGACAGACAGACACACAGACAAGCCGGAAGGCGGACATGGGTAGTTGCCTACCCAATAGAACTTGACGCCATGGGCCCGTTCGATGTGGAATGACCTTAGGATTAAGCACAACTACATTCATGATTCCAGCATCAAGGGTTAATGCTGCAGATTGTTTTTTCGTTAAAATACCCTCACATTTCGAGGTTTTTCGGCCGTTGCTCGGCAACGGTGGTGTCCATAGCAACGGTTCTCATTTGCACACAACTAGGTCATGGTATGAACCTACCAACCAAGTTTCATCGAAATCACCATTGTATTAACGGAGCACTGGACCGAACAGAGGGACAGACAAACATATCGACGGAAAAAGTGATAATAAGGGTAGAACAAATTTCAAATTTTTTTTTTTGAAAAAATGTTTTTTTTCGACTCGATCGACTACTCAACATGTCGACGGAAATACTGATAGTACGGGTAGAAGAAAAAAAAAAATTTTTTAGAAAAATTAATTTTTTCGACTCGATTGACTACCCAACATAACGAATATAGTGGTCACTCTGGCGCTCGTGAACCAATTAAACTTTTCGATGAAATGTAATCATTGTTCATGAGTAGTAAAGGCATACAATGTAATGTTGTAGTCATCCAGATTTGGGAAGAAAGCTTATTTTAAACGAGAACGGTACTCGGTAGAGCACATACCTCCGCCAGGCTGAACAGTTTGCGTTTTGTAGCCCACTGATAGGCCAGATCTGAATTCGGAGTTGAACCAAAATTTCATCGGCTTGGTCTTGTCACCTACTAACTCATCCACCAAGTTTTGTTTGAACTCGTCCTTAACTTTTTTAAGATATTGTGCCATATATTGTTTTTGGCGCTACCTAATGATGAAGAATCACTTCGAAAAAATTATCGGGTCCGAATCCAGATCTCCAACAACATCAAATTAATTCGTCCTTGTCACACACTCAATCTCTTCACCAAATTTTGTCTGAATCCGTCCACATTTTTGTGAGATATCCTGCTCACAGACAAACAAACAGGGGTGAATACGTAACCTCCGTCCACCTTCGATGCCCGAGTAGCTGTAAATGGAGGAGATGCACTTCATGAACTACATTTGTATTACACCAATATGAGACCTGTGATGAGAAATCAAATTAGTATCGTGAAAACAAATGTCATCTCATCCCAAACACTATCCTGCTAAAAGTAACGGACATCAATTTCCAGTTGTGAGAATTACCCACGAATGCATCTGAATTGCAAAACCACAAATACCATAACAAGGATTAATAGTCAAGGAACAATCTCGTTGCTTAGTTTCAGAACATTATGTCTACGAGGAAAGAATTAACAGAGCTCTGACAAGGCATCACAATCAGTTCTCCAAGAGTGGGCAACTCCATCAGGATGATTTTAACCATTGTAGTCATCCCCAAATATACCTACAAGAACATCATCATGAATTGCAAGTTATTAGGCAACACAAGCCCTGCGCTATCAAGTCAGACAGGTCATCGAGAATCACCGCACAAGAGGGAAGTGAATCAACTGATTGATATAACAAAAGAGAGGTAACTGTTTCTTTATATTATGCAGAAATGTTGTTTGGAGAGAGTGCGTGGAAATCATTTGGAATGGTAGGATACACCAATGTAGCGAAAGGAGCTATGAACTCCATGAAATAGAGACCATTGAAAATCTGAACAGTCTCCACAAGGCACAGTTTCACATGGTATGGTGTGATGAATTAGTAACTGAGATGTTTGAAGTCCCCTCTCTGGTGGACATTTCACACAAATTACACCATTCCTCCTTCATAGAAAGTGTAAGCTCCAAGTCGAGGCTCTGCTTGAGAAACCAGATATTTAATGTCGTTGTCCTCGAAGCAATTCCTAACGGACACAGCAGGACAGCAAGGCACACCTGTTTCTGTAAGAGTCTTCAAAATCCATCCATTCCATTGGGACCATACTCTGTACAGAGCGTCGGTGCTGCCGAAGCAGTCTCTTGGGCTATTGGGCACAATGCTGGATGGGTCGCCACTCCAACGCAGGATACTCTAATGGCTCAATCATCCCAGCAAGCTGGTACTCATTTTGCCGACTTCGGAAGGATGGCAGACTGAGTCAACCCCACCCAGAATTGATTCACCGGCCAAGCAGGATTTGAACGTAGGACCACAGGATCCCGAGCCTGCCACTCCAACCATTAAGCCAACACCAGGCATCTTCAAAATTGAATTATATCAAAGTTGCCAATACCACCATCTTTTCTAAAATGGCATAATAAGACACTGTCATGAAGTGCAGTTATTATCTGACACCGGTGTATCTGTTCGTGTGTTATGGTTTTGTTCTTTGTGTCATTTTAATAGTACAATCTTCTCTTGTCATTAAAGACACTAATAATGATACCCTTTAAACAAGCAACCCGCCATGGCTGAGCAAGCAAAATTAAATGACAATTGGTCCCCATGTGGTATGAATCTTTGTGTAATCAACGACGGAATCTCATCCGTACTTTAAATTCTGTGACACAGCAACAGAGGATGCCTTCAGGTACAAATATCCATCTCAATGCACTTGCTGAAATTACTGTTAAATATTTAACAGGATTGCTTTTTTGCACAGCAACAATGGATATACAGACTTTGCCTGCCTACGAGAAACTTACACGTACGGAGCAGGGTACCAGAACAAGGTTTGTAGAGGTAAATAAGGGAGTCGGAAAGTAGCGGAGATGGCTGAGATAAAAGGATTAAAAATGAAAAGGTGAGATGGCAATGCATTGCCAATTCAAAATAATGGAGGAAATGATGAGATTGGATAGACGCAGAAAGCTATGCTGAATGAACACCTGTGACCCAGTGAGGTGGGAGGTAGTTGTTTGAAGACACAAGAAGGAAGAGTTTCAAAACCTTTTGATAGACCAGGCTAGACTTTTAGAGGTCAATAAGTCACCTGGGATGAGAATCCAGCAAGCAGTGTCTGTTTTTCAGTCATATTATCTGAAAACGTAGTGTCCAGGGTTTTACACTATGCAGTATAATCACATGATGGACAACTGTTCGACAGCTGCACAACCCAGGCCTGCAGTAAAGTTTCAAGTGGCAATATTTGTGCCAAGTGTTGTTTCAAGGGTTCAGTTTGAATCAAACTGGATTGATCTGAAAATATAGCTTGTGAAGCTTGGATTCCAAATTAAATTGCAAAAAGAAAAAGAGCAATCAGAGATGGCAACCCTCACCAGGATTTGGTTTGTGTGGTGTTTGTGTCCTGGAGTGTTAAGTAATTAATAATATACAAAATTAGAACTTCTACTTTATAACTGCTGGCAGTGATGACTGGGTACCAACACGTCCTGCTTTGACGTAACCCCGCTTTGATCGGACACCTGACCCTGACCCATGACGTTTAAAAAAAAAAAATTTAGTTGCATTTGGAATGGGATTCAAATAAATTAAATTCAAATCAAATGGAAGACCAAATGCGTACAGTCCTGCATTGGAATAATCAGAAGGAACCGAAACAAGCAAAAATATAAGATGAAGTCATCAGGAGGAACCTGGATAGGATTCACATTTCAGCTGCTACTCCTTTACCCTCAAACCCATCCAGGCACAGCCAAGTGAGCCTTATTCAAAAAAAATGAAAATAAAATAAAATAATATAAATGCACATCAAAAAATCAAATAATTCTGGCTACCAGACCATGTGTCCGATCAAGTTGAAATTTAAAGCATGCGTTCCACATCACTACTCGATCATAATTGTAAAGTTTCATGTCGATTGATTAAGCAGTTCCAGAGAAAACATTATTTAATATTGTTGCGGTCTTCGCGCCCGCCGGCGTGCGAACGGCCACGTAACTCGAATCGCGGCACGTCGCCCACCGGACGGACAATCCAGTCGTGACCCTCTCGGACTAACGCCGGGAACCAGTCACGGGTGGACCTTTCGGTCTCACCGCGATCGAGCCAATCAGCCCCCGCGTGGGATAGGGTTGCTCGCCAAATTCGAACTACCTAAGTACCCACGCGGAGGGTAGACCGGGCGATCGCACCTCGCCGCAGGTCGACTTCGGACACGCGCCACTTAAGCGACCCGTTCCGTACTATCAGAATAACCGAGCGGTGTTATCGTCGACCTCGACGGTTCGATTAATTATCGGGCGTACTCAGCCCACTACCAACCCTTTACGTGAAGCAAGATGGGGATTCAATGGGGGAAAAGACGAAGCGAAGCGGGAGACAGTTCAACAATAAAGCACATTTATTCGCGACGAACGGGAAAGCACACAAATACAATTCCACCAAATGCACACAAAAAAAAGAAAACACAATTCCATTTACACAAAAAGCAAACATAAAAGTGAAAACACAGTGCAGAGCTAATACCGACTACCGAGCACACGGCAACACTTATACAATTCTACCTCACAGACGGCGCCGACAACACATACCCAAAACCAAGGAAAAGAAATACCCTCAAGAATGAGGTAGGCCTGGGGCCGAGACCAGGTCGGGCCTACCCGTCTGGTGATGAGACGCGGAGCGGCGATGGCCCCGCAACCCGCGGGCCTCGTGGACAGTGCCTGGCAGGGGGGTGGGAACGGGGCCCCTTGGTCGCACTATCTCAGCGCGGGGGGAAACAGGAGGGGGTTGCTGATGCTCGGGGTATAGAGGATCTTTATTATGTGCGCGACGAGCGTCTCCACCTCGGCCAGGTCGCGCTGCCGGCCTCCCAGGGGTGCAGCTCCCTGCACGACGCGAGCACCCCCTCGTCCGCCCTCGCCGCCTCTCCACAGCTCGTCCCCTCCGTTCCGACTTCAACGCACACGACGAGCAGCTCCACCGCCCGCGAAGTCTTGACTCTCTGTTCCGACTCCTTCTCCTCGTTCCGACCTTTACTACTCGTTCTGCTGACTCTTTCGCTCCGACTTTTACGACTTCTTTTGCTGACGAACACCGTCCTTTTATCCCCCCGTAACTTCGCCTTTGACCCCCTCCCTTTGACCTTTCAACTCGCTCCCCATTGGCCCGAGAAAAAGTGGGCGTGAAGGCTTTTTGATCCACAAATTTGCATATATCGATCGCCCTGGGGGCGGGGCCAATTCGCCCCTCGCTCACCGATTGGACGGCAAAAAGTGGGCGTGTGTCGTTTTGGATCCGTTTTTGAAGCAGAAAATCCGTGATTTTGTACACGCTGTTCAACGTGCGCCCTACACGAGTCCAGCATCGGTGCCCATGAGTGGCGCGAGATGACGGTGATGCGATGGTGGCGAGTTGTGACGGTAAAGGTCGTGGCGGTTGTGGTGAAGCGGTGGTTGTGGTCGGTGGTTGATGTGGTTGTGATCATGGCGGTTGGTCCAAAATAAAGATAGTAAAAGAAAAACGGCTATCCTAAAGAGTCGCAGCACGTATAAATGACATGTATTCCCACTAGACAACGGGTTTGGGCCTAACTACACATGCACTTACCGAGATACCTCACCTAAGGGACCTGAATGGTGGTTTGCGAATCTGGTAACCACAACAATATTTTTCTTAAATTCATTATGGTTTCCAAGCCAATGTGACATCAATTATAATTCCTCAACATCCTTGAACACGCATGCCTTGGGGAACATATATGTGAAGTTTCCCCTTGATCTGTCCAGCTGTTCTGGAGAAGAAGATTTATATGTTTTAGGGTAAATCCAATATGGCTGCCAAACCATGTGAACTATAATGTTATATGTGTGCACCTTTTGTTCGTCATGGATAGGTGGCCAACAATTCCGGGGAGTCTGGTGGGAACCGACATAGCTTCCCCCACCTAGTGGTCTTCTCACCCGACCCCCCGGCCCGCAACAATATATATATATATATATATATATATATATATATATATATATATATATATATATATATATATATATATATATATATATATATATATATATATATATATATATATATATATATATATATATATATATACACATACATATTTTCACAAAAATATTTTCCATGAATTATAGGAGGGATACATTCAGTATATATATATATATATATATATATATATATATATATATATATATATATATATATATATATATATATATATATATATATATATATATATATATATATATATATATATATATATATATATATGTATATCTGGTGTGTTGGCGCAGTGGTTAGGGCAGCGGCTTGGGATCCAAAAGGTCCTGAGTTCAAGCCCCGTTGGGCCACTGAATTAATACACCAGGGGGTTGACTCAGCCTGTCATCCTTCCGAGGTCGGCGAAATGAGTACCAGTATACTGGGCCGGTGTATACCCCGGTTAAAATAGGTGTACCATATCCCTGTGTCGTAAGGCGACCAGGGTTGTGTCAGGAAGGGCATCCGGCGTAAAACATGTGCCAAATCACTATGCGGATCATACGGATGATCCGCTGTGGCGACCCCTAACGGGAGTAGCCGAAAGAAGAAGAAGAAGATATATATATATATATAGTTACGGCTGTGGAAATTCGCAATACACCATAAAGGTTCCTGAGATTAGCTATGCTGGTAAGTGAGCATTCAGATTGCTTTCCCCACCGTTGTTTAGAGGGATTTCTTCATGTTTGCCGGGCTGCAACTCTTTGAGATAGTGTTTTTCTTTACCTATCGTTATTTTAAACCTCCACGCAAACAACAACCGCCACCAAGTACGCCGCAACGCCTAGCACGCAACAAACCTACACGCAAACAACAACCGCCACCAAGTACGCCGCAACGCCAAGCACGCAACAAACCTACATGCAGACAACAACCGCCACCAAGTATGTCACAACACCAACCACGCTACAATTTCCCTCACAACAACCACCACCATCTTCGCCATTACCCCCGCTTCCGAACGTCATCCTCCACGGTCCACGCTACGATGGTTTCCGCGTCTGGAACCGTCCGAGAACGCAGGCAGGATTGACAGAACAAAAGCTCTTGCGGAGCCTGTGGGGTTTTTCCCGCCTATTTTCCCCGCGCTTGGTGTGAAGGGAAAGGAAGGGAAAGGAAGGGAAAGGAGGGAAAGGAGTTGGAACGGTGCTTGGGCTGCACAACGCAGTCTCCGTGCCAGCTCAAGTGGCACACGCAATGAGCACAACGAATGGATGCATGAACACAAACACGGTGCACGGGCTGCCACTGCAGGCCCGTGTTGTAGCTGCCAACAGGGCAGTTCTCGCAGCTTGCAAACTGTTGCTTTCTGATCCTGGCGCACATGGAAATGAACAGGGGGGGGCAAAGCAAAAATTGAACGGGGCTGGTGAACGTGGGCAGTGGGCATGGCATGGCAAAGGTGGCAGGCAAACACAGCCCGCAGAACAAGGCCGCTGCAGGCAAACACAGCCGGCAGACGAACTGGCCGGCACAGGCCTCGAAGTACCACAGCTGCAGATGAAGTGGCCGGCACAGGCCTTGAAGCAAAACACGGCCAGCCGATGGCACAGGCCTTGCAGCAAAACAACAGCTGCCGATGAAGTTGGCCGGCCTCCGCCTCGAAGAAAAACACGGCCAGCCGATGGAGTTGGCTAGCCTTTGCCGTTCAGTGGAGGTTGGTGGAGGGAGTGCGGTGGTGCTGGCCACTTGGAAGGCGGGCTCGGACCTACCTACCTGTCTCCCTCCCACCTATCGCCTTTGCCTGTCACTGTACATACCCACTCCCTTAATTTGTCAAACCCCAATTTAGCCCCAACTTATTTTTTTTGTTGTTTTTATTCTTACTTCCCCACTATAAATCGTCCCCTAACCCCCTTTATCGTCTTTGTTCGGCTAACCTATCCTGTCACCTAGCCTACTCCCAACCCCTACGTTCCCTTCCCGGAGGGGAGCCAAGGGAGAGCTAACGTCCTGTGCCGAGGCCCAACGAAGCCTCAGAATGGCCTCCCCAGAGTTCGGCGATCTTAACACCAAGTGGGTCCAGCGGCCCACAACGACAGCGAGGGGATGGATGGTGCGGAGGGGTACATCTCCTAATCTACCCTAACCATTTAACTGTTAAACTACCCCGGGGCTTTCAACAAGCGCCTCTCGCTTAAACTATTGGTTCTAACAACCCAGATTCCCGTCGCCTGTGTTGGTGTCCTTACAATTTCGGGCCTCGCCCCCAATTTTCTCTCCGTGCCCTCACACGGTCTCCTGGCTGGGACACGTGGCTCCCTTTGGCAGGCACGACCCTCTGCCGAATCTCCCGCTATGGCACCCCCGGGCACTACACTGCCTCCGAGCCTACCAGCTCCCTAACACCGGGGAGTGCCCCCCATGGCACCTCCCCTGAAACGCACACGTGGCAGGCCGGCCTCCCGGGCCCCTTTCCGAGGGTCACCCGTGCCCACAACACTGCCCACGCGGCTAATGGCGCCCCGGGCCCCCGCACCAAGCAGGCGCACCCGTGCCCACTACTCTATCCCGGCCCCCCATGGGCCCGTGGCCTGCCGCGGCCGACTAGCCTGGTGCCCGGGGTACCCACTCAGCGATACTCACCTTTCGCAGCCACGCTCCCAAGCCCGTCAACAGGGCTCCTGCACCCCTCCAAATGGGTTTCGAGCCTACACTCCCACCAACAACAAAAAGACCTCCAATTTTCAATTTGACTAACCCCCTAACTCACTTTATACTGACCCCGGGGTCCCTTGGGCGGGAGTCACTCCTCCCCCCAATCACTCATCGCACCATGCATTCCCCATTCACTCCATACACACAGACCCGCTGGCCTCACTCACTCACCAAGCACATGCTTCCACTTCACTCACCAACAACTCTTCAACACACACACCGCTGAACTCTGCCATCCTCCTAACTACATCCCCTAACTAACTCGTGCTCCCACGTCGTCCCTTAAACTAGTAGCACGTTCCTTTTAACACTACGTAGCTAAGCTACGTCCCCTCTACACATCCTCAGTCTGTCACTGTCTCCAATAAATCATTTTATTTCCCAACCTAAATCTCACTAAATCCCTCTAACTAATCCATTCCACGGACTCCATGAGGACTTACTCCTGCCCCATGAAGTCGGTCTAACTAAGCTAACCCTTCCCCCTAACTAGTTTTCATCCTGTGCCCAGGTAAGGGGGTCTTTCACCCCTTGCCCAGGAATCCTGTACACCCGAAAGTGAGGCTTGCTTTTTTTTTTTTTTTTCCATGCGCAGCACCTGCGCGGCAACTCAGAGCTCGCGCACTTTGCACCTGCCCGTGACGTCATGCAGCTGCACGTGTTCCTCGTCCCTCCTTGGACGGGACCATCCGGCAGAGATACCCCTCCTGCCGGATTCCAACCCCACGTGCAGCCATGGCGTCACCGTGCGCAAAAAAAAAAAACACAAGCCACACGTCTCGAGGGGTTCCCCACGCGAACACATGTGCTTTGCCCGTTGGAGCTTAACACACACGATCGCGTGGAGAACCCGTCCGGTCCAAATCCATTTACCTGCCTAAACTTTGTCCGTCCGCGGGATCGGCAAATCCACCGCGTGCGTTTCCGGACCGGGACTTCACTCTCGCAAGCGAGCACGTGGTGGTCTCGTGCGTTGCACAGCACGAACCGCGTGCTCACTGCTGGGTGAACCCGGCACGGTCCTCGAAACAACTACAGCCGCTACTCGGCTTTCTCTCCTCTGTCGCCGTCTCCGTCTCCATTCCACACACGCATACCTGCGTGTTACGACGCACACAGTCCACACCATCACATTCACACCGGGAGATGCGGCTGCGTGCTCCCGCATGCCAACCGACATCTCCCTTACATACCGCTCTCTCACACACACGGTCTCCCTTGCACACAGCGACCTTGCACACGGCCGTTCACTCACGCGTGCCTCACTACTCTCACACCGTGCCTCATCCACACACGCGGGGGCACTCACCCGCTGTGCCTCATCCACACACCGTGCCTCACTCATACACGCGGGGGCACTCAACCGCGGTGCCTCATCCACACACCGTGCCTCACTCATACACGCGGGGGCACTCAACCGCGGTGCCTCACTCATACACACGGCGACACTCACACACGCGGTCTCTTCCACACACGGTGCCTCACCCACACACGCGGGGGCACTAACCCGCGGTGCCTCACTCACACTCCGTGCCTCACCCACACACGCGGGGGCACTCACACCTTGCACCACACACACAGGGACAACCACACTGGGGATTCGTGTCCCCACAAGGGTCTCCGGGGCCTCTATACCCCCCAAGCTCTCCGTGCACCCGTCCACAGCACCCGTCCCCTCAACCTCGCAAAGCACGACCGAACTCACCTGGTCGTGACTCGCCTCAAGGGGACATACTCCCTCCCCTTGTTCCTGGAGGAGGCCATCCAACTGCTCGCACCGGGTCCCTACACGCTCCGCGAGCTCAACCCCATTGTCCTCCACTACCTCCGTGTGTGCGTGCGCGTCACTTACCCCGTCTTCATCGTGTAGTCTTCCCTCTATCGTTCCCATCTCCCGTGTCTCTGCCAACTCTTCACCCTTTACCTCCCTTGTCTCAACTATTATTTCTGTTGTCGTCACCTCGTGTCTCGTCTCACACGTTTTGGTCTCCCCATTTAATTTTTCCCTTTCGGTCATCGTCACGACCCTCGCCCAACACGTTCCACGAATTATTTTTTCACCCGCCTCCACCGCGGGCCTGTCAGCCCTTGCACCCCCACCCAGCTCGTTTGCTCCCACACGTGGAGTCGCCATTTTATCTCCCCGGTCACGGCCTTCATGCCTGCCTGCAGGCTTCGGCCCATGTTCTGCGTCTCACCCACGCAGCTTTTTCATTTCTTCTTTCATGTTTGCTTCCATTCCGTTTATTTGCTGTGTATTCGCATCCATCGTCGTTTTCACTTCATTTGTATTTGTATCCATCTTTTCATCCATTTTTGTGTATTCGCATCCATCTTTTCGTTCATGCCTTTCATTTCGTTTTTTATTTCATTTGTATTTGTATCCATCGTCGTTTTCACTTCATTCATTTGTTTGTTCATTGCCGCCAGCATGGCGCATAGCTGGGCCATGTTGGATGCACTCAGCTGAGCCGTTTCGGCAAGGGTTGGGGAAGGGTCTTGGTGGAGAGGGGGGGGGGAGGTGTCATACACTGCGGCCGCTGCCGCACCCATTTCAGGTTCTGGGTTTAGTTGGGCGAGTCCGTGTTCCTGCACAATCAACATTTCCTGCTCGGGGATTCCATCCTGGACCATGGACTCTACATTATTACACATATACATTTCTAATACCCCTGGCTCCCGCTCGCCTTGAGACGCCATCTTGACTCTCTGTTCCGACTCCTTCTGGTGTCAGGAGTGGGATCGGCAAATCCACCGCGTGCGTTTCCGGACCGGGACTTCACTCTCGCAAGCGAGCACGTGGTGGTCTCGTGCGTTGCACAGCACGAACCGCGTGCTCACTGCTGGGTGAACCCGGCACGGTCCTCGAAACAACTACAGCCGCTACTCGGCTTTCTCTCCTCTGTCGCCGTCTCCGTCTCCATTCCACACACGCATACCTGCGTGTTACGACGCACACAGTCCACACCAGAAGGAGTCGGAACAGAGAGTCAAGACTTCGCGGGCGGTGGAGCTGCTCGTCGTGTGCGTTGAAGTCGGAACGGAGGGGACGAGCTGTGGAGAGGCGGCGAGGGCGGACGAGGGGGTGCTCGCGTCGTGCAGGGAGCTGCACCCCTGGGAGGCCGGCAGCGCGACCTGGCCGAGGTGGAGACGCTCGTCGCGCACATAATAAAGATCCTCTATACCCCGAGCATCAGCAACCCCCTCCTGTTTCCCCCCGCGCTGAGATAGTGCGACCAAGGGGGCCCCGTTCCCACCCCCCTGCCAGGCACTGTCCACGAGGCCCGCGGGTTGCGGGGCCATCGCCGCTCCGCGTCTCATCACCAGACGGGTAGGCCCGACCTGGTCTCGGCCCCAGGCCTACCTCATTCTTGAGGGTATTTCTTTTCCTTGGTTTTGGGTATGTGTTGTCGGCGCCGTCTGTGAAGTAGAATTGTATAAGTGTTGCGGTCTTCGCGCCCGCCGGCGTGCGAACGGCCACGTAACTCGAATCGCGGCACGTCGCCCACCGGACGGACAATCCAGTCGTGACCCTCTCGGACTAACGCCGGGAACCAGTCACGGGTGGACCTTTCGGTCTCACCGCGATCGAGCCAATCAGCCCCCGCGTGGGATAGGGTTGCTCGCCAAATTCGAACTACCTAAGTACCCACGCGGAGGGTAGACCGGGCGATCGCACCTCGCCGCAGGTCGACTTCGGACACGGGCCACTTAAGCGACCCGTTCCGTACTATCAGAATAACCGAGCGGTGTTATCGTCGACCTCGACGGTTCGATTAATTATCGGGCGTACTCAGCCCACTACCAACCCTTTACGTGAAGCAAGATGGGGATTCAATGGGGGAAAAGACGAAGCGAAGCGGGAGACAGTTCAACAATAAAGCACATTTATTCGCGACGAACGGGAAAGCACACAAATACAATTCCACCAAATGCACACAAAAAAGAAAACACAATTCCATTTACACAAAAAGCAAACATAAAAGTGAAAACACAGTGCAGAGCTAATACCGACTACCGAGCACACGGCAACACTTATACAATTCTACTTCACAGACGGCGCCGACAACACATACCCAAAACCAAGGAAAAGAAATACCCTCAAGAATGAGGTAGGCCTGGGGCCGAGACCAGGTCGGGCCTACCCGTCTGGTGATGAGACGCGGAGCGGCGATGGCCCCGCAACCCGCGGGCCTCGTGGACAGTGCCTGGCAGGGGGTGGGAACGGGGCCCCCTTGGTCGCACTATCTCAGCGCGGGGGGAAACAGGAGGGGGTTGCTGATGCTCGGGGTATAGAGGATCTTTATTATGTGCGCGACGAGCGTCTCCACCTCGGCCAGGTCGCGCTGCCGGCCTCCCAGGGGTGCAGCTCCCTGCACGACGCGAGCACCCCCTCGTCCGCCCTCGCCGCCTCTCCACAGCTCGTCCCCTCCGTTCCGACTTCAACGCACACGACGAGCAGCTCCACCGCCCGCGAAGTCTTGACTCTCTGTTCCGACTCCTTCGCCTCGTTCCGACCTTTACTACTCGTTCTGCTGACTCTTTCGCTCCGACTTTTACGACTTCTTTTGCTGACGAACACCGTCCTTTTATCCCCCCGTAACTTCGCCTTTGACCCCCTCCCTTTGACCTTTCAACTCGCTCCCCATTGGCCCGAGAAAAAGTGGGCGTGAAGGCTTTTTGATCCACAAATTTGCATATATCGATCGCCCTGGGGGCGGAGCCAATTCGCCCCTCGCTCACCGATTGGACGGCAAAAAGTGGGCGTGTGTCGTTTTGGATCCGTTTTTGAAGCAGAAAATCCGTGATTTTGTACACGCTGTTCAACGTGCGCCCTACACGAGTCCAGCATCGGTGCCCATGAGTGGCGCGAGATGACGGTGATGCGATGGTGGCGAGTTGTGACGGTAAAGGTCGTGGCGGTTGTGGTGAAGCGGTGGTTGTGGTCGGTGGTTGATGTGGTTGTGATCATGGCGGTTGGTCCAAAATAAAGATAGTAAAAGAAAAACGGCTATCCTAAAGAGTCGCAGCACGTATAAATGACATGTATTCCCACTAGACAACGGGTTTGGGCCTAACTACACATGCACTTACCGAGATACCTCACCTAAGGGACCTGAATGGTGGTTTGCGAATCTGGTAACCACAACAATATTTTTCTTAAATTCATTATGGTTTCCAAGCCAATGTGACATCAATTATAATTCCTCAACATCCTTGAACACGCATGCCTTGGGGAACATATATGTGAAGTTTCCCCTTGATCTGTCCAGCTGTTCTGGAGAAGAAGATTTATATGTTTTAGGGTAAATCCAATATGGCTGCCAAACCATGTGAACTATAATGTTATATGTGTGCACCTTTTGTTCGTCATGGATAGGTGGCCAACAATTCCGGGGAGTCTGGTGGGAACCGACATAGCTTCCCCCACCTAGTGGTCTTCTCACCCGACCCCCCGGCCCGCAACAATATATATATATATATATATATATATATATATGTATATATATATATATATGTATATATATATATGTATATATACACATACATATTTTCACAAAAATATTTTCCATGAATTATAGGAGGGATACATTCAGTATATATATATATATATATATATATATATATATATATATATATATATATATATATATATATATATATATATATATATATATATATATATATATATATATATATATATATATATATATATATATATATATATCTGGTGTGTTGGCGCAGTGGTTAGGGCAGCGGCTTGGGATCCAAAAGGTCCTGAGTTCAAGCCCCGTTGGGCCACTGAATTAATACACCAGGGGGTTGACTCAGCCTGTCATCCTTCCGAGGTCGGCGAAATGAGTACCAGTATACTGGGCCGGTGTATACCCCGGTTAAAATAGGTGTACCATATCCCTGTGTCGTAAGAGGCGACCAGGGTTGTGTCAGGAAGGGCATCCGGCGTAAAACATGTGCCAAATCACTATGCGGATCATACGGATGATCCGCTGTGGCGACCCCTAACGGGAGTAGCCGAAAGAAGAAGAAGAAGATATATATATATATATAGTTACGGCTGTGGAAATTCGCAATACACCATAAAGGTTCCTGAGATTAGCTATGCTGGTAAGTGAGCATTCAGATTGCTTTCCCCACCGTTGTTTAGAGGGATTTCTTCATGTTTGCCGGGCTGCAACTCTTTGAGATAGTGTTTTTCTTTACCTATCGTTATTTTAAACCTCCACGCAAACAACAACCGCCACCAAGTACGCCGCAACGCCTAGCACGCAACAAACCTACACGCAAACAACAACCGCCACCAAGTACGCCGCAACGCCAAGCACGCAACAAACCTACATGCAGACAACAACCGCCACCAAGTATGTCACAACACCAACCACGCTACAATTTCCCTCACAACAACCACCACCATCTTCGCCATTACCCCCGCTTCCGAACGTCATCCTCCACGGTCCACGCTACGATGGTTTCCGCGTCTGGAACCGTCCGAGAACGCAGGCAGGATTGACAGAACAAAAGCTCTTGCGGAGCCTGTGGGGTTTTTCCCGCCTATTTTCCCCGCGCTTGGTGTGAAGGGAAAGGAGGCAGGGCAGCTCGCTTCCGATTGGTGGATGCACGGCGTGAGGCGGTCGGAGTGAGAGGCTTCTCAAACCTTTTCAAGAAGCTTCTCGAAGGGAGGTGGAGCCAGAAGCGGGGCGGGGTGAAGGGCGGAGCCCCGACCTATAAAGGGCGAACACACGCGAGGCGAGGCTCTCTCTCTCTCGCCTCTTACTCTCGTTCTTGGTCTCGTGGCGCTGACCACCCCTTGGGGCTTCGCTCTGCCTCTCGCTTGGTTCATGCTCTCGGTTGCGGACTTTTCTTCCCCTCGCTCGTTCCTGCGCTCGTGGTCCGGCGAGCGGCTTGTTGGTGGAGACGGGGACGGAGGGCGCAGCAGAGCCGGCTGTGTAGTGGACCTGCGCGTCCGGACGAGGGGTGCCGGAGAGGATTCGCTGGCCGCGTGGGAGGCCGGAAACAGGCGCGACCACGTTGACAGTCGTGGGAGAGGGACTCGACGACCACTAATGGGGGGGGGAGGGGGCAGGTAACCTGTTACGGTCTCGTGGGCCCATTCGGTCATCCACGGCCCATGGCCATAAAGGTCTACGAACCCCGTATACCCCCTTGCCTATGAGGGGGTCTTTCCTTTTGTTTTGTATGACTGCTGTGGCGCCGTGTCCCTGTAAGTAGAACCTGCTAAGTAACTGTGCTGTAAATACACCCTTGCTTATAGTCGGTCGTATTGCTTTTGTTTTCTATTTCTTGCCTGTACATTGCATTACTGCCTTGCTTGTGTTGTGTGTGTAATACGTGCTTAAGGAATAAATGTCCTTGTGTGCAATGTATCCCGTTCGTCGTGTCCTATTTCCCTTTTAAAAAGCCATCTTGCATCGTGGAATGAGTCGTGGGTTTTAAATGCCCAGTAAAGAGAATTGGATCCGTCGAGGTCGGCGATAACACCGCTCGGTTGTCGCTTTAGAACGGAACGGACCGCTTAAGCGGTTCGTGTCCCAGACCGACCTGCGGCGTGGTGCAGCCCCTCGGTAGGTTATCCGCGCGAGTACTTAGGTATATCGACATTCGGCGATTCACCCTATCTCGCGCGGGTAGAATGTGGACTGGGCTGTGGTGAGGTTAAACCCCCACTCGTGACTGGTTTCTGGCGATAGTTCCAGGAGGGTCACGACTGAATTGTCCGTCCGGTGGGCGACGCGGTCGCTATTAGTGGAAAGTGGCCGATCGCACGCCGGCGGGCGCGAATTCGTAACAATATATATATATATATATATATATATATATATATATATATATATATATATATATATATATATATATATATATATTACATACACACACACATGGGAAGGGGGGGAGACGGGACACTGGGTCTGCCGAGCAGGCACATAACACGTTGGCCATTAGAAAGCTTGCAGTGCTCATGTGAGAAAATTCTGAGGATATCCTAAAGACTCAATAGCTCAGTGGGCTGTCACCGCATAAGTCATGAGGTCCTTGAGTTGAGTCAGAAATTTTTCACACAAGCCTCATGCAGGAATTTATTCCAGTTTTTTAAATAAAAAGAAACATATATATATATATATATATATATATATATATATATATATATATATATATATTTTTTGTATGTTAATTTTTTGCCACTATTCGTTCGATGAATACACAAACGTCATTTTTGAAACATGAATTGTCAACCACTCGTTGAGGCACCAACCAACCCGGGTGTATTTGTTATGTTGTGCTATCAGTAACGTTCTCATTTCTTCTTGATCATTCGATATAAAACACGGGATCAATAGATGCAGCACACCGAGTCCACAGTGTCCACGATACGTTCAGACACATTCACCGAAGGAAATTCTCACTTCCGTCAGGTGAATTGTAAAGGTAAGTAGTCAGTTAATAAAACTCCATTTAGACAAGTTGATTCCAGAGCGGTAAATAATTGATTGCATTTCATCACCGAAGATCTTATCCATCCTCGTGCTATTTTTGAATTATTTAATCAGCTTCATATTGACCTGGCAAAGGCTCTTCCTTGCATATTATCTGACTATGTTATTACGTGCCTTTTCTCCTATCTTTTTTTATTATCCCCTTTTTGCTCATACTTGCCCCCAATCTCTTTGTATGCCTGCTTTATCTCTTTTTGACTGTCCTCACTTGCATGACAGAACTATCATTTACAACGAAACACAAGCTGTAGCCTTGTACGATCTTCCGCTGTAATTTTTCAGCCATGATACATAATAATGGCCATTTAGCAATTTTAGACACTGCATTAGACTGTGCATCGTGCCTTTTTACCATTACTAAGGCCAGAACCCGTCTGATTGTTCCACATGACACGTTTCCCTGGAGTACGGCCCTCCATCTTTTTCCAGCCCCCATTCCAAATACATCTTCCGTTACAGATTGAAGAATGTAGATGAAAAAGTTCCCTCCAATATTTCCTCTCCCACCCTCCCTTCATCTGCCATTAGACTTGTTCACTTCTGATTGCCCATTTCCCTCGGCATTTGCACGTCCGCCTCTTTCCCTCGGCCTCGTATAAATCCGACGCCTCGACTTGTTTCGCCGTACTTCTCGTGTTCGCCGTATGTCGGGCCGACACACTTCCAACTGTTTGCTCTCTGTTTTCTTGACTCTTTGGACGCGGGCAAGTGGTTTCGGCGAAATGCTCGGGGTTTGGGCCAAAAGAGTGAGGAACAGCATCGGAGGCGATGTGCATTATCCTACCATCACTAAATGCAAATGAGGAAAAGCACATTTGAAACGAATCCTTATGGACTGGAAAATTTTGCCTTTGAAATTTTTTTTGGTCCTACGTTCCGCATGATGAAAAGCGTAGGGCAGGAAGAGCGATGGCTCCGCTCCGTTGGTTAAAAATTCCTTTTTACTCTTCCTTTATCTCGCACCTCGAGAGCTTGTCATGGCTGTCACAACGAGGGCCACCTCAGCTGGTGCTATGAAAGTGCATACCGTCCTGTAGTGTTCCTGATTATTACGGAAATGCTTCTCTTTATCGGGGACGTTGTACGCCGGTACGAGACTTCCAGCAATCCTGTTCCCTCAACAGTTTTTTTTATACCTGCCTATATTTTGATTCCACGTCCCTCTGTTTCCAAACCCATTCAATTATCGTAACAGGAGTTTTTTTTTTTTGGAGGAAAAAAAAGAAACCCCGGCAGTCAAAATGCATTAGTTCAAATAACATTAATTTGGGAATAATGAATAAAACGGATGAATTAAATGAACGTGAACCACCGTACAAGATAATGCCAGTGGGTCGCATGCCGTATGGTGGTTCCCTACCTGGCTTGTAAAAGGGGGAGGCAATTATCTGCAGGTAAACCCTAATGTGACATGGATGTGTGTTAGGTAGATTTGCACAACCTGGGATTATTCATGTCATGGCCGATGTTACGCGAAGTCAATTCGATATCTCCGGTGATTCCAGACAATGAACATTGGCCTTGTCTAAATTGGGAATCAACATTCAACATGGCCTCGATCACCTGATGAGCTACAAGGTGCATTGAAGTGCCGCTGCCATTTTCACGTTCACGAGTTGCCTTATTACCTCCGTCAGCGAAGGTGGATGGAGGTTATGTATCCACCTCTGTTTGTTTGTCTGTCTGTGAACAGAATATCTCAAAATGTTGTGGACGGATTTGGTTGAAACTTGGTGGATAGGTTCTGTGTGTGATAAGGACGAATTGATTCGATTCCGGTGAAGATCTGGATCCGGATACAATATTTTTAAAATTGCCCCTCACACAGGAAGTGAAAAGCATTGCTCAGCAAATGGTTCATGTTCATCCGTCCATCTGTCCATCGATGCATCTTATCAGTTTATGATTGAGGAACAACTTATTTTAATGAAATGTATTTTGAACACCACAAGTTTCTCGTTTCACCGTAATTTGACTTTGAATTTGTCCGAATCGCACATGCGTGGAGAAGAGTGAGAGAATTGTTTAACTCTGTATGTCTGCCCGACAGTCACACAAATTGAAAATCATTCCTTCCTGTTTTTAAAGACGTTATAAAGGACACAAACAACAGGCATGGAGAATTAATGTCAGTGTCAGATGAGGTGGTTCTACGAACTCTAGTTTTTTAAGTGATTCTTCACCATTGAGAGATGGTGCCAAAAACGATCGATAGCACAATATTTCAAAAAGTTGTGGATGGATTATGATGAAACTTAGTGGATGATTTGGGTAGGTGACAAGAACAATCCCAGTCCAGATCGAAATATGGCTTATCAGAGTGGGATACAAACCATAACCTGTTCAGCCTAAAGGAGGTACTGTATGCGCAGTACTGAGCGCCGTTCTAGTTTTATCATAAACAGCATGAGTTTGGAATTTATTCAAGGTGCCAGCGATAACTCGCCTACTCTTTTTCAATCTACACCATGGGGATGTTTACTTTAACCAGCAAACGTCTATATCTGAGTGAGGTCACACCCTGTGATGTCACAGCTCACAGCGTACCTGCGAAGCACCAATGCAATGGTTAATGTCGTCTGATCAGGAATCAAATCCAGATTACACCGCTCAAATAAATGTGCTCCGCCTGTATGATTGTGCCAAACTGATTTATTTATTTAGATTGATTTTTATCTCACCTGGAACGTTGTTCCGGGGACCTCATGCGATGGCGCATTGTCCGTCCGTCTGTCAGTCAGTCCGTCCGTCCGTCCGTCTGTCCGTCCACAAACATTTGCTTTCTTTTCAAAAACAACATGCACAGTTTTGATGATACTTGACTCCAACCTTCATCACCCATGATGTACTAAAGTTTGTTCACGACATTAAAAAATTGGGGTCTAAGAGGGTGTATGGGGGGGGGGGTTTGCCCCCAGAATACGTAATTGCTTTCTTGTCTGAAATTACACACACAATTTCGATGAAACCTGACCACAACCTTCATCACCCGTGATGTACCAAAGTTTGTTCACGACATTAAAAAAAATCCATCGGCATTTACTTTCTTTTCCGTTAAATATGTTGTGGGTTATCCACGCCTACCAGTGGTTCCCTGGTTTTCTTATCCACCTGCTACCAGTTGAGTGCCCAGGGGTGTTGCCCCAATTTTTAAATACACTCAAGGTGTGGTTGATGTTTTTTTAAAAATGTTGTTTTTAATAGCAAATGAATACATTTTGACTTGACTGGTATTCACACCATTGCTTTCAAACTGCCTGCTTTAAAGACAGTCAATATACAGTAGTAATCAATATAACTTAGTGATTGTACACCGCCCCTTCCTAATTCCATATCAAGGCGATGCATGATGTCATCGCCTGGTGGCACCGAAGGAAGGGAGTACTCAATTTTTACTCCATTTGTTTGTTACTTGGTGATTTTTTTTTTTTTGCCAAGTATGTTGGTCTGTCGCATTTGTCTGTTTTGTTTGTCTGACTGTTTGTCTGTTTGTCACGATTTTTGGCCACAGTTTTCAAGCAATTATTCTGAAATTTTTGGTTTATGTTGTTGACCAGCCACGGACGACGATGTTAAATTTTGGTGAAGATCCGAATCCGATCTGAGAATTTTTCAAGTGATTCTTCACCGTTGAGAGATCGGGCCAAAAACGATATATAGCACAATATCTCAAAAGATTATAGATGGATTCACACAAAACTTGGTGGACACATTGGGAATGCCACCAGGAAGAAGTGATTCAATTTTGATGAAGATCCGAATCTGGATCCGGATAAGAGAGTTTTTTTTTTTTTTTTTAAATGTGATTCTTCACCATTGAGAGATGGGACTAAAAATGATATTGCATGATATCTCAAAAGGTTGCGGACGGATTTGGATGAAACTTTGTGGACATGTTGGGTGTGTGACAAGGAATAATTAATTCGATTTTGATGAAGATCCAAATCCAGATCTGGAAGTTGTGAAAGGATTCAGAAAAAGTTGTGTTGTGGATGGTTTCGGACGAAATCTGGTGGACAGGTTGGGTGTGTGATGAGGATGAATCGTCAGGTTGGGTAAGACCCCTTCGACTCTTTTGACCCGTTAAACCCGTAATGGCTCTGTAAAACCCTGTAAACCCCTTTGCCCCGCTAAGACCCCGTAAACCCTTTGGAATATTCGACCCCTTAAGACCCCTACCAAGTGCCGTCCCATTTCGTCAAGTGTCACTCTCGGAGTGATTCTTCATTTTCTCGGTTGTTTGTTTTTTTTCGCCCAGGCGATATCTCAGCCGTCCTTCGATCGAAGAAGCTGAAATTTGGGTGCAATAGTGAATAAAAGATTTGGCATAAAGGATACTTTTTTATTTTTTGATTAATCAATTAATTGATTCATGACTTAATTATTATCGATTTATTAATTACTTATTTATTTTCTTTATCTTCTGGGTAATATCTCAGGCACCTTTTGTGCTCAGAAACCGATATTTGGATACGCCAGCGAACAAGTGATTTGGTTAAAAAGTGTATTTTCGATTTATTGATTGATCAATGAATCAATTAATTAATAATTTTTCGATGAATTCAACCCGAGCATGCATGGGCAAGGTCCAAAATTAATCGACCCAGCCGATTTTTTTTTGATGTTCTGTAACTTTTTTATTTTAATTTCTATTTGCATGCCTTTTCGTGTGTCCCTCAAGTCGTATTTTTACAATATTTCTGTGTTATCAGTATTTTTTTGTTCAGTTCAGTTTTAACAGGAATAATTTATTTACATTTAATAATGAAAAAGACACTGTCCCTGGCATGCATGGCTCGGGTCTAATGGACCCGCGGTTGTATTTTTGTATCGTATTCTTCGTAATTTTGCACACGACACATTCTACTGAAGGTTCTTCATCTCCGGGGGAATGTCCTGAGTCATTTGTGAAGTATTCAGGTTATTTTGAAAGCTTCTGTGTTTTCACCATCTTGTTTTCTCATGCACCTCCTGAGTTTTTATTTTTTTCTCAACTTCGTGTTTATTTTATGATCATTCAAATCGGATCAGCAATTCGATCATCCTTATTCATCGACATTGTTTTGTGATTTATTATTAGTATTTTTCCTTTTTGAAATTGTTTACCACCGTGTTTCTCCCTTTGACGAAGGTAAGTATTTTTTGGTCTCATTATTTCCTAACTTATGAGGTTTTTACAAGATTTGTCTTTGTGTGCTTTTTTCCTGTGCTCGTTTGGCCCTGCAGTTTTTTTTTTTATTTTTTTGCCATTTTATGTTTTCAAGTGTTTGGTTTTACGTCGGTTTATTTATTTTATCAATGTAGCATCTAATCAATATGTATTTAGTTAATATGTCTGGTGTTGGCTTAATGGGTAGTGTGGTCGGCTTGGGATTTGAGGGTCCTGAGTTTAAAATTCCCATTTGAATTAATTCCAGGTGGCATTGACTCTGCCTGTCATCCTTCTGAGGTCGCCAGCTTGCTGGGATGATTGAGCGATCTGAGTATCCCGTGTCAGAGTGGTGACCTGTTCAGGATTGTGCACAATAGCCCAGCAGACTACTTTGGCAGCACTGATGCTCTGTCTGGTCAGAGTATGGTCACAATGGATGGATTTAGTCATTGCATTGATGTTACTTCAGCAAATTGAATGGTTTTGGTCTCCATGTAAATATGGTTGGTTGGATGTAGGAAAAACATCTCAAAGGTTGATATGATGTAATGTTAGCACATGTGACGTCTCAAATGATTGAAATGAGAAATTTTGGAATGCAGGCTTATATATGAATTTTTATTCCCCAGTATTTTACTTTGTTTGATTTCCTGGTCTATTGATGGAAAGCCCACCGACGGAAAGTCAAAAAAAAATAAAAATCAGTGAATCGACATTTTTGGAGCAAAATTTTTTTCAGCAAATTCTCCAATACCGGCCACAACTTTGTATATTAAAAAAATAATAATAATAATAATGATAAAACATTAAAACGAGAAGGGCACTCGGTTGAGCGCATACCTCCGCCACGTAATGCCTGATCCACGATAACATATCAGGTCCAATACATTTTTCAAATATCATGCTATACAGTACTATATCACCTTTGGCCCGCTCTCTCAACGGTGAAGAATCACTTTAAAATTAAATAATTCTTGTTTCCAGATCCGTATTCTGTTCTTCACAAAAATCAAAGCAATTCGTCCTTGCCACACACCAAATGTGTCCACCAAATTTCGTCCGAATCCGTCGACAACTTTTTGAGATATCGTGCCACATATTGTTTTTGGCCCTCTCTCTCAATGGTGAAGAATCACTTTAAAAATTCTAGTCGTCGGATTCGGATCCAGATCTTCACCAAAATCTAATCAGTTCATCCTTTTCGCACACCAAACCTGTCCACAAAATTTCATCTGAATCTGTCAACAACCTTTTGAGATATCCTGTACACAAACGGACAGACAAACAAACAGACAAGCCGGTAGGCGACATGGGTGGTCGCTACATAATTGCATACTAGTCATACAGTTTTTGATGGATCGGGCTGAATTTTTTTGACAAAGAGGTTGATTATAGTGCACATAAAAGCGCGGAAGCCGATTTTTTTGATTTTCGAAAAAATGTTTTTTTTTCGGATTTTTAACAAATGTCAAAGTCCTGTTGCGAGGCAACGGTGGCGTCCATAGCAACGGTGCTCAAAAGCATAGAACTACATCCTGGTATGAACCTCCCAGTGAAGTTTCATCAAAATCGGTTGACTCCTCTGGTCTCCAGAGCTGTCCATTACATACAAACAAACAGACAGACGGAAAACCTGAGAATAACGGTAGTCTGGCGGTCGCCCAACAGGAAGGGGTGAAAACAAAACCTCCTTCCACCTTCGGTGGCAGAGGTAAATATAAATAAATAAATAAACCTGACTTGATTTTCCTCAAATAACATGATCAAAATTTCAAAACCCTCTCACAGACTTCACAGTCATGACACAGGTATACAATGACCCATCCATACCTGAGCTATGTACCTGTATAATGATCCTGTCAGTATCCATGCACCCACTGTATATTCCCAATACTTACAGGTACCGATGTCACTCAAATTGAAGATTGTCTACTGTTTCTGGTGCCACTGCCATTCCAGGTGGACTATTACATGCATTCACCACTCTCTGAATGAAAGATACCTGCCTTACAATACCTTCCTGACTCTCCTTTACTCTAACACTGGTCAGGGGTTCTGTCACTCTCCATTCTGCTAAAACCCTTTTCTCCATTTTTTAGTCTATATGTTTCATTGACTTCAACATCTCTACCAGATTCCCTCATAATTGGCTCCTTTCTAATGTAAAAGGTCTTGTCTCTTTCAGTCATACCTTTATAGCTTAGTCGAGCTCAACCTGGACTCGATCTACTCACCCGATGCTGAGCCTCCTCGACGGCAGCTACGTCCTTCCTGAGATGTGGTGACCAAAACTGTAAACAATATTCTATATAAAACATCACTAAATTCCTATACTGTGCAGACACTACATCCTTTAATTTATAACTTGATCCTCCACCAATATAACCTAAAATCATATTTGCTTTATCTATCGCAACCTGTCACTATCCTGTCTGCTTACCTCCCGGTATCTAGTACCAGCCCCAGATCCTTCTGTTTGACGCACTACCCTGAGCATCGTCTTTGTCTTCTTCTTTTTTCGTGGTTGCGGGTAGCATCATATGCTGGGAGTGCAGCTGTGCCGCTGATGCAGTGCCCCCTGTAGATCAGAGCAGGAATTTGTCATTTTTCCAGGGTGCTCGAGATAACTTGCCCACTCCTTGTGAAGGACACCATGGGATCTTTAACGTCTCAACCAATTAATGCTGGCAGATGGGATGCTTAGGTGATGTATCAGTAGTTTATACTAATGTATACATACGTGGGGGCACCGGGGTGTGGTTAAGGGGGTTGCTAACAACCGGGGTGTGGTTGAGTCACGTGACCCACCCAGGTTCCGACGCAGTGCTGTGCTTTGGTTTGCTCATGTCCTTATTAACCCTATTATTCACACTTCAGAGTCTTAGTCCCAATTTTTTGAGTACATTACAATGTCCATCAAAGGAACGCACCCAAACTGATTATTGGCCCTGACTGTGAAAAACCAGGGTGGCAGTTTACAGCTGGGCTGCTAGACAACTCAGAAGAGAGTGTGCATACCTGGAGGCTCTCCTGTCAGCCTCAATCATATACGCACCCTCAGCACCTACATTTTCTCATGTTAAACTGCATCTGTCGAACGTTTGCCCAATCTGTGTATCTCTACTTTACTCAATTTGATCACCCCCCCCCAAAAAAACCCCCTCTGATATTGAGGGACCACATTACTTCCAACCTCCCCAGCCAACATCCTCCCACTCACGACCATTGTTTGCTTCCTATCACGAAGCCAGTTTCCAATAAAATTTGACACTCTACCAACCATCCACAAGCCCTCACCTCAGCTAACAACCTTCAATGTAGTACCCTCATCCTCATCCCTAAAGCCCTCACCCTCATCTACAAGCCCTCACCTCAGCTTACAACCTTCAATGTGGTACCTTCATCCTCATCCCTAAAGCCCTCACCCTCATCCACAAGTCCTCACCTCAGCTAACAACCTTCAATGTAGTACCCTCATCCTCATCCCTAAAGCCCTCACCCTCATCCACAAGCCCTCACCTCAGCTTACAACCTTCAATGTGGTACCTTCATCCTCATCCCTAAAGCCCTCACCCTCATCCACAAGTCCTCACCTCAGCTAACAACCTTCAATGTAGTACCCTCATCCTCATCCCTAAAGCCCTCATCCTCATCCCTAAAGCCCTCACCCTCATCTACAAGCCCTCACCTCAGCTTACAACCTTCAATGTGGTACCTTCATCCTCATCCCTAAAGCCCTCACCCTCATCCACAAGTCCTCACCTCAGCTAACAACCTTCAATGTAGTACCCTCATCCTCATCCCTAAAGCCCTCACCCTCATCCACAAGTCCTCACCTCAGTGAACAACCTTCAATGTAGTACCCTCATCCTCATCCCTAAAGCCCTCACCCTCATCCACAAGCCCTCACCTCAGCTAACAACCTTCAATGTAGTATCCTCATCCTCATCCCTAAAGCCCTCACCCTCATCCACAAGCCCTCACCTCAGCTAACAACCTTCAATGTAGTACCCTCATCCTCATCCTCATCCACAAGCTCTCACCTCAGCTAACAACCTTCAATGTAGAACCCTCATCCTCATCCCTAAAGCCCTCACCCTCATCCACAAGCCCTCACCTCAGCTAACAACCTTCAATGTAGTACCCTCATCCTCATCCCTAAAGCCCTCACCCTCATCCACAAGCCCTCACCTCAGCGAACAACCTTCAATGCAGTACCCTCATCCTCATCTCTAAAGCCCTCACCCTCATCCACAAGCCCTCACCTCAGCTAACAACCTTCAATGTAGTACCCTCATCCTCATCCCTAAAGCCCTCACCCTCATCCACAAGCCCTCACCTCAGCTAACAACCTTCAATGTGGTACCCTCATCCTCATCCCTAAAGCCCTCATCATCATCCACAAGCCCTCACCTCAGGTAACAACCTTCAATGTGGTACCCTCATCCTCATCCCTAAAGCCCTCATCATCATCCACAAGCCCTCACCTCAGGTAACAACCTTCAATGTGGTACCCTCATCCTCATCCCTAAAGCCCTCATCATCATCCACAAGCCCTCACCTCAGGTAACAACCTTCAATGTGGTACCCTCATCCTCATCCCTAAAGCCCTCATCATCATCCAAAAGCCCTCACCTCAGGTAACAACGTTCAATGTGGTACCCTCATCCTCATCCCTAAAGCCCTCATCATCATCCAAAAGCCCTCACCTCAGGTAACAACGTTCAATGTGGTACCCAGGCTATAAAATGCCTTCTCAAAGTCCAGATGTTCCACATAATACCAGATTACACTACTTATTATACAGTGGAGTGTCATTACTGAATCAGCAGCACCTTCTTCACTCGCTGTCATCAAATTGACCAGGTGGTTTGTGTGTGTTTCTGTAATCAAATCGACCAGGTTGTTTGTGTGTGTTGCTGTAATCAAATCAACCAGGTGGTTTGTGTGTGTTGCTGTAATCAAATCGACCAGGTGGTTTGTGTGTGTTGCTGTAATCAAATCGACCAGGTGGTTTGTGTGTGTTTCTGTAATCAAATCGACCAGGTTGTTTGTGTGTGTTGCTGTAATCAAATTGACCAGGTGGTTTGTGTGTGTTTCTGTAATCAAATCGACCAGGTTGTTTGTGTGTGTTGCTGTAATCAAATCGACCAGGTGGTTTGTGTGTGTTGCTGTAATCAAATTGACCAGGTGGTTTGGTGTGTTGCTGTAATCAAATCGACCAGGTGGTTTGTGTGTGTTGCTGTAATGAAATTGACCAGGTGGTTTGGTGTGTTGCTTTAATCAAATTGACCAGGTGGTTTGTGTGTTGCTGTAATCAAATCGACCAGGTGGTTTGCGTGTGTTGCTGTAATCAAATTGACCAGGTGGTTTGTGTGTGTTACTGTAATGAAATTGACCAGGTGGTTTGTGTGTGTTGCTGTCATCAAATGGACCAGGTGGTTTGTGTGTGTTGCTTTAATCAACTCGACCAGGTGGTTTGTGTGTGTTGCTGTAATCAAATGGACCAGGTGGTTTGTGTGTTGCTTTAATCAAATTGACCAGGTGGTTTGTGTGTGTTGCTGTAATCAAATGGATCAGGTGGTTTGTGTGTTGCTTTTATCAAATTGACCAGGTGGTTTGTGTGTGTTCCTGTCATCAAATGGACCAGGTGGTTTATGTGTGTTGCTGTAATGAAATGGACCAGGTGGTTTGTGTGTTGCTTTTATCAAATTGACCAGGTGGTTTGTGTGTGTTGCTTTAATCAACTCGACCAGGTGGTTTGTGTGTGTTGCTGTAATCAAATGGACCAGGTGGTTTGTGTGTTGCTTTAATCAAATTGACCAGGTGGTTTGTGTGTGTTGCTGTAATCAAATGGATCAGGTGGTTTGTGTGTTGCTTTTATCAAATTGACCAGGTGGTTTGTGTGTGTTCCTGTCATCAAATGGACCAAGTGGTTTATGTGTGTTGCTTTTATCAAATTGACCAGGTGGTTTGTGTGTGTTGCTGTAATCAAATGGACCAGGTGGTTTGTGTGTTGCTTTTATCAAATTGACCAGGTGGTTTGTGTGTTGCTTTTATCAAATGGACCAGGTGGTTTGTGTGTGTTGCTGTAATCAAATGGACCAAGTGGTTTGTGTGTGTTGCTGTAATCAAATTGACCAGGTGGTTTGTGTGTGTTCCTGTAATCAAATTGACCAGGTGGTTTGTGTGTTGCTTTTATCAAATTGACCAGGTGGTTTGTGTGTGTTGCTGTAATCAAATGGACCAGGTGGTTTGTGTGTTGCTTTTATCAAATTGACCAGGTGGTTTATGTGTGTTGCTGTAATCAAATTGACCAGGTGGTTTATGTGTGTTCCTGTAATCAAATTGACCAGGTGGTTTGTGTGTGTTCCTGTAATCAAATTGACCAGGTGGTTTGGTGTTTTGCTGTAATTAAATTGACCAGGTGGTTTGTGTGTGTTCCTGTAACAAATTGACCAGGTGGTTTGGTGTTTTGCTGTAATTAAATTGACCAGGTGGTTTGTGTGTTGCATGAGAATGACCCTCGTTGGGTACCATTGGAGGCCAACACAGTTTCCCCAGTTCCGTCATCCCTCCAGATCTTGCTGTTCCATCAGATATGAAGTTTCTCTTGAAATTCACATTCCATATTGCCACCTCGTATTTCTCTCTAAACTTCCATGTTCATACAAGTCCAGTTCTCCGCTGAAATACCTCGATCACCTTTCATGTCAGATTATTCCATTGATATCAAATGTTTGTGAAAAAGTTCTGTTTTCTGTCGATTGTGAAAATAATTTTTTGAATTCACATTTTGTCTTTTCATAGCTGGAGGAAAGGCCTTCCTGTATTGAATGTGATCAATAAGTTTTTATTTTATTTTATTTTAATGTGATCAAACTACCTAATGTGTTTGACTTTTCAATGAGAGCAGATGCAGGTAACGATGCGAACGTCGATGGTGCAACCTGTGTGTCTCTGGCTTCGATCGGACAGATCCTTTTTGTAATATAGTGATCAAATGTAGGTACGGTGAGGCCTAGGAAGGATTGCACACAATCTTTCAGTGTCCTGATAGAGCATATACACAGCGTAGGTTTCTTCCCCGAAATATTCCCATGCATAATATCAGAAACTTTCTGAACGGCTGTCCATGCCATTGCAGAACATGGCATCGGTATCCAATAGCCCTTATAAATCCAAGAAATGCCACTGCACATCACAAAGCAAAGAATAAAGCAACATCATTGCATCGAAATAAAACAGCACGCCAGGGAAGGCGATCGGAACAGCATGAGGTACAGGATGGCTGTGGATTACTCCCTTGCTAGATCAAAGATGATGGATCACATGGGCAGTGGCTGTGTGCCGTAGTGACGGGAAAGGATTCGCTGATAAACCTCGCATCCTGATTGCTTTCCGATAGCGCACTTCTGTGATGGAGGAACTCGGGATTCCTTGCAATATTTGGGCAGGAAGGAACTAATGCAAGTCTTGTTCGAGATGGATGAATCATTTAGTGATGAGCGAGTTCAGCAAAAATGATGAATGAAGTTGATACTGCAGAGATCCTTCTTTTTCTTGTTTTCAAACTTGTACAAGTGTTGAATCATAAAAATATATATATAAATATATATTTATATATTGATATGCGATGGTGTTTTGAGGCTTCTCTGCTGCCACACATCACAATCGGAAAGTGGGCAGCACTTCATCGTGTTAACATTTTATTTGATCGTCAAAGACCTTTATCTATTTGTAAGAAACCAGATGACCTCAGTTCCCTCCACTAAACAAGCCATTAGATGAATTTAGTGTTCTTCTTTCTTTAATGGCCATTATTATTCTCATTTGTGGGGTTGTCCATGGGAAGCTTGGGCCCAAGTCTTTCACAAAATGGCTCGTCTGGCCTGACGTTCGACCAAGTAGTCGGAACAGGAAGTTCTAATTTGTTCATGATCTTTAACATCCAGTAACTCATGCCAGTAGGTGTGAGGCCAGTTTAACATTGTCCATCCAATTGTCTACTCTACCTGTGAAACACCTGGATGACAGTTGAAAGCTTGGTCTGCTTTCAAACGCAGGCTAGACAGCTTAGAGGTGAGTGTGTGTACCTCCTAAGCCATCCTACTATCCCATTAGTTTAGTATTCAAAGCCGATTAAAAAAAAACAAAACACATAATCATTTTCAGAGTCTCCTGGTTCTACCGACCATGGTGTAGACCGGTATTCGTCATTGCAAGGCAAACTAATCGACAACAGGTCCAACCCACATTGTAAGGAATTGTAAGTTGGGCCAGCATTACAAAGTATCAATACAAGTGACTTATCATTCCCTGGAGGAGACTGGATGGAAAAACATTTGCAAACTTTTAGCACCTTTGAGCATGTTATCTACCTGAACATGTCTGATACGTTCTATAAGTTTTGCATAAACATGCCAGGAGAAAAGCAATTAGTCATGCTGAAACCAATTAACAGACGGGAGTGCGATTGGGATGGTTTCATATAACTCAACTGTCAAAGTGTTTGCGAAGCTGTCAGTTTGAAGTTGGTTGGACCATAAGACATGCCCTTTGCTGGCCGCAGACAGTCTGCCTATAACCGACAGACCTATGTAATCTGCAGTTTAAAGGAGACTGTCAGACTCTAACCTGAACTCATGCTCCGCAATTTCACGGATATCAATCGTGGCATATAAAGCAGCACATTTGCCTCTTGCCGTGTACACTGTGGTTTGGTGCTGCGGTTTGCCCTTTTGGTACCGCGCGTCCCTTTTGAGCCCCGGCCTCACGCAGCGTTATCATGAGGATGATTCGCACTGCGGTGTGCCTGGCAGAGTGGTAATGAGAATTGGTCGCTTCTTCTCCTCGGGTCCCCGTCAGATTAAGGCCACCATCATTTGGGCTCCTGATTAAGAATAATTCCCAACCTCATTAATTATTTGCAGCAGCGCACCTCCTTCTGTCAGTTGCTTTCCTGAAGAGTAAGCAACTTGGGTCATACAAGAAGATTCAAAAAAGGGGGGGGGGGGACAAACAAGAAAACAAAGACATCAAGACAAAGGCCCTCGTGAATCTTGCTCCTTTTCCATCGAGCAGTCAGTCATTTCAATTTCCTTTTTCATTTTTATTATTCTGGCAGCACCAGCGCCTCATACGTGCCTGCCTAAAGTGGCATGCACTTCGAGCCACGGCACAATGTTCCATAAAATTTGCCATCAACTACCCGCCAAGCCCCAGGCTGTGTTATTCAAAGGACCGGTAAAGAGGCCGAGGAAGCACCGTCTTACGGCACGTGCTGCTCGCGGCCATTTTTCTGTGTTAAACTGCCAGCCGTTGCCATATTTCTTTCTGCCCCTAAATGCGTGCATCCCGTGGCGATTCGCGCACGAGACCAGGGAAGAGATGTCGGAAGAGTTTGGAGGACGGGGAGATGGGGGAAGATTCATTGGCATTGGGTGTCAACTGTCAAGGGATTTAAAATTCTCTTCCTCTGACCGTCCTCTCGCTGCACTTTGACTAGCAGACCCAAATCCAGCAAATTTACCTTCCTTTGGCTGTTCTAAATTTACATTGTGTGCTTTTAGCTTTGCAAACACTCTCTTCCTTCTCTCAAGCAGAATTGCTAAAAAAAAAAATAGGGAAACGTATCTCGCTTGGCCACGTGCTCGGGAAGAGACTGCTCAATTGATTGCGTCTTCGATTCCCGAGGTAAGCCGGGTGTTAGACGGATAGGACTATCAATGGGAAGCCAATCCGCAAACATCCAAAGGTGTTGTCCCTCTTGTTACTATATGGTTAGCTGTGCAACCAAACTTGCCAATATATTTAATTAAATACACCTGAGAAGGCTCTGTTTTTCAGGCCTCAATTTACCTTTCATTCAAAGCAAGGTTGAACTCGTGGAAGGCTTATGTGATGCAAGCTTTATTTCACCTTTTTTTGGTACTCTTCCATCCCTCCGTGACCCAGTCCCTAATTTCTCACATGGTTTAATTTGTCTTATGATTTCCCGATCTCACACTGCCGGACGGTCCCAACACACGAAGGTCATCTTTTATCAGGCAAATAACGAGAATGGGAAACTCTTGATTTTTCTTTTGAGAAACAAGGAATTAAACATTCAGGTGACACCCGTTTATATCTCAAGTAGTTAGTGATTAATAGAGCTACACAACAGGTAGTGTCGAGATTTGTAAGGTTGGTAATTCAAACGAAACGTACTCCAGGGCTTGAAAAGTCAAATATTTGACTTTGAGTGAAAAGCAACTTGCGTTGTAGGGTTTCTTGGGATGAGTGTCCTGCATCTCTCACAAGTTGCATGATTTCTGGATTTGCAGGAGTGTATTCAGTGCAGGATGTGATGAGGACCTTCGAGGAGGGATGCAGAGGGGGGACACTTCCTGAAAGTGTGGTTTAGCATTTTCCTGTGAGGCACCTTTTTGTATGCATAGTTGAGGATCGTGGAAGAGCTAGTAGCATACTGGACGGATCAGGACGTAACAAACAGAAACAGGAAGCAAAGCACGCATGCATGGAGAAGGAAACTTCGAGGAGGAAAAACTGTAAAATTCGGATGGATTTGGATGGGGATAACGAGGATAAAAAAGGATAATGGTTTTGGATTGGGGATGTTCTGAGATGGTGGTGAACATGGATAAAGTGAGAAGCCCATAGACTCGGCTTCATTGCCGGAGATTCCAATGATCTTGAAGGCCTTGATTTCCACAGCATCAAGCTGAGCAAGATATGAGGCAGAGGAGCCAGCCCAGAGGGGAGAGCAGTGCTCCATCAAGCTGTGGATGAAGGCCTTGTGGGTGGAAAGGAGTTCAGGTATGCCAAGGAAGGACTTTGTACGACGGAAGATGCCCAGTCGACGGCTGGCATTGGAGGCCCTCTTTAAAGTGTGAGGATTGTTAAGAGAGTAGATGGGAGGGTTTGCCAGATGATCCTTTCAGAGAAAGAATGTATGATGGAGGATTCCCAATGAGACCAAGGAGTTTGAATGACTGACCCTCCTCAAGAGGATTGTTAAGAGAGTGGGAAGGTTTGCCAAATGGTCCTTTCGGAGAGATGGTGAGAGTGTGAGATTTGTTGGGATCGAAAGACATATTCGAAATGTTTGACCAGCTTGTGATTTTGTCAAGGTCTGAAGAGAGGAAAGAAGTTGCAGCCTTCCTATCTGAAGGATGAGGGATGTCACGGCACATGGTGGAGTCAGAAAATAGATAAAGAGGATTTTCCAGAGTCAAAGAGATCAATGATGAAGAGCAGGCATAGGAGTGGGCCCAGAACACTGCCTTGGGGGCACTCCAGCCTTGATAGGGAGAGATGAAAGGATTCCGTTGAGAGCCACACGTCGGTGACAAGAGTCGAGGAAGTCAGTAAGCCATGTGTGGCGTTGGCTTTGGATGCCATTGGCAGACGGTTTGGAGAGCAGGGCAGGATGCCAGCCTGTATTAAAAGCATGAGATATATCCAGAGAGACGGCCATATTACATACTTAAGGCTGCGTGATGCAACTCCTGGAAGTTTTTTGAATCATATTATTTGTTGGAAATTGTGTGAAAACGACTGTGGTGGATTTTTGTTGTTTTTTTTCAGGGAACTATATATAGGAAAGCCACCATTATACAGGGGTGGCCAAAAAAAAAGTACCGATTTCAAAATTCAATAAAATTTAAATGAACTCTGATATGATTGTGAAATGAAAAATAATAATAATAATAATAATAACAGAGGGATTTTTCAAGTTTATTTCACAATTCTGAGCACAAATGCAGCTCCGCACAGCACAGTTGCTGATTACAGCGTGCAGCATCTCACGCCCAATATACGCAACTTTCGAAGTGATGTTTGAATGCTAAATGAGGCCGTGTGTGTGTGTGTGTGTGTGTGTGTGTGTGTGTGTGTGTGTGTGTGTGTGTGTGTGTGTGTGTGTGTGTGTGTTTACAGTGTGTGTTTACCTGCCATTGCCAGCATGAAATCCGTAATTCAAATCGTCTTCTAAATGTAATTCTCAGCATTTGGATGAAAGAGTGGCAATTTCGAAATGGTTCACCATAATTGTTTTGTTTCTGAATCCAAATCGGACAAACAAGAATATAGGAATACAAGAAATCTCACACACACACACACACACACACACACACACACACACACACACACACACACACACACACACACACACACACACACACACACACACACACACACACACACGAACGCTTCTTCATTTGGGAATAGATGCAAAAATCTGGCATAATTTATCTTGTGGCCCCAGAACCATCCATCCACCCATTCGTTGGGACCATACTCTGTGCAGAGCGTTGCTGCTGCCTAATCAGTCTCCTTGGCTATTGGATACAATCCTGGCTGGGTCGCCACTCCGACACAGGATACCAGCAAGCTGGCACTCATTTTGCCGACCTCGGAAGGATGACAGGCAGAGTCAACCCCACCTGGTATTAATTCAACAACGAGTGGTCTTTGAACTCAGGATCCCAGGAACAAGGAAACAATATATGTATTCTCCCCCCAGTCTGAGCCTCTGTCCCGATGCTCTTCTGTGTCTATGTCTGTCCGTCTGGGCGAGGCTTCAAAATGAAACCACGTTTTTTTTTGTTTGCTCCATGTCATGTACACCAGATGGCTCATCGGCCTCTGGTGTACATGAACCACAGCAAGTTACCTGCGTCGGTGCTGTGGTGACACAGCGTGTGGAGTGGGTGTACGTGTGGATATTTGGAGACACGAGCATTTCTTAAAAAGAACAAGGTAAGCGACGTGTTTGTGGGATGTCGGGTTTTGATGTTATCAACGTTAATTTTTTTTGTGTGGTTTGGAGCCTCAAGGATGCATAAGGTCGTGATGGATTTTTACAAATAATGGGATCTAAATTATTTCTTTTCAACCAATAGATTCATTTCATTACATGCTTGACTTTAAAGTTTTTATTCGAGGCTGAAAACTGAAGTTAGGGATCAAACTGTAGTCTAATTATATTGTTTCATATTCCCAGGGTATGTATATGCTTGGTGTTGGCTTCATGGTGAGCATGGTGGGCTTGGGATCCTAGGATCCGAAGTTCAAACCCCCTTTGGATGTTGAATTAATACCAGGTGGGGTTGACTCTGCCTGTCATCCTTCTAAGGTCGTCAAAACGAGTGCCAGCTTGCAGGTATACTGTGTCGGAGGGGCGACCTGTCCAGGATTGTGCCCAATAGCCAAGGAGACTACTTTGGCAGCACCAACACTCTGCACAGAGTATGGTCTTAATAGATGGATGGGAAGGCGGAGTTGGTTCTAATCAAGCAACAGCTTTCGCAAGCACATAACGAGAAAATATTAAATTCACCTGACATTTAACTGTTTTCCCCTCCCCCCTCCTCTCCTCCTTCAACACTCTTTCCTCTTCCCCATATACTCCCCTCTCTACTCCCATATACTCTCTCCTCTCTCCTCCCTTCTCTCCCCCTTCTCTCCTCACCCACCCTCCAGGGAGGAGGGGAGGACAGACAGTTATGGTTCTGAGGGGAGAGCAAAAATGGGACAGAGTTGGGAGGGGGAGGTTGAGACTTTGAGGGGGGAGTGGTTGGGGATTGTCAGTTGTGTTGGGGGGGGGAGAATGTGTTGTGGTTTTGAAGGTTTGGAGTGGGGAGGTGATTGAAGCCTTCGGGTTGGGGAGGCAGGGATTGAAACTTTTAGTTTGGGAGTCAGGATTGATGACTTGGGGTTTGTGAGGGGGTTGGGGGGGGTTGGGGGGGGTGGTTATGACTTGAGGACTTCAAGTCACATTTCACATTGCACGGTTGTTCTGCAGGTACCAGCTAGTATATTGATAACAGCCCTCACAGCTTATCCCAGACACTTTATTTTGCCCTGTACATGCCAGTTTCCTGAGGTTTCTGTGCACGCACACTGAACATTCTGGGGAAGATTATGTCATTTTGAAAGTCGTGTATTGGTGATAGCTGTAATCATAAAATTCTTCAGATCAATAATTGTCCTTGGCTTCTCCTGAAAGACTTTTTCTTCAAGGTACCCCCGCAGAAGAAAAAAATCTAAAGGGAACAGATCTGGTGACCTTGGAGGCTATTGAGATGGAGATGCTGCAGGCTATAATCAGCAATATGCCGTGCGTATTCATGTGTGCTCAGAATGGTGGAAGATATTTTCAAAATCTGTATTGATGGAAATATACTTGAGCGATCCCTGTATTATTTGGTTTTGGGTTCACCTCATATCAGAGTTCATTCAATTTTTTATTGAATTTTTAAATCTGGTACTTTTATTTGGCCCACTCTGTATTTCAAGTGACATTGTCTTTGAGCATCACCTTAAACACAAAATAATCTTTCCAGTCGGTCTGCTTTGAACCCATTATCAAATTTGTATTTTCATCGTATATTTGATTAATTTAGGACTTGAGGTGACACTCGCCTCTGAGGTGTGTATCCTGGTCTTGAATCCCGACAGCGTTAAACTATCTTCCCGCTGTTTCACAAGCAGGGGCGACACATCAATGTGTGTGCTGTCTCTCATATGGATGTTAAACTGGCATCGCGTCTGCCAGCATTATTTGGTGGTTGTTAATGATTCCATGGTGTCCTCCATGAAGAAGTAAGCAAGTAATCTCCAGCACCCTGAACAAATTAGGAAGTACTGCCATGACCTGTAGGAAGTACTGCATGAGTGGCAGAGCTGCACCATCAGCAAAAACATTTTGCAGCCCAGTCTCACAGCCAAGTCTCACAGCCCGGTCTCACAGCCCGGTCTCACAGCCCGGTCTCACAGCCCGGTCTCACAGCCCAGTTCACAGCCCAGTCTCACAGCCCGGTCTCACAGCCCGGTCTCACAGCCCAGTCTCACAGCCCAGTCTCACAGCCCGGTCTCACAGCCCGGTCTCACAGCCCGGTCTCACAGCCCAGTCTCACAGCCCAGTCTCACAGCCCAGTCTCACAGCCCAGTCCTGTGTAGAAAGAAGAAGACTTGCCTTTGATTTAAGTCAAAGTCAACCTGCCCGTCACATGATGCTTGTGGAGCTGAAATTGATCCTCTTTAATGATTTCGTCAAAACCTGAAATTAATTTGGTGGAATGTCAGTTTTACACAAGTGACCGCTCCGATTTCCTGGAAAACTGTTCCCATTTTTGTAGATTATTATACTCTCTGATAAATGATTCCTTATCACAATGATGGGTTCACAACAGGATCTGTATCTCTCCCAACGGACCTCGTAAAGACCAGAAGCCAGTTCTTTTTGTCTAAAACATGACTTTTTAATGCAGTGAAGTTCCACATACTCACTGTGTGTCATGATGAGCCAAACCTCCATTCTATACTCCTACAGTCAACCGGTGGAGGAAGTGCAGTCACTTGAACTGCTCAGATTCAGGCATGACCTCTCCTCGGCAGACCACATTTCCAAGCTGCTCGAAAATGTCAGAAGCAGAATGGATATTCTCAATTAACACATGGGAGGAGGCCATTCGGCTCATCATGCCAGGGCCACAACTTTAATATTCCTTTCCTTGTGGATGAGCAACTTTACCTCCGACTTCTTTCATCTTGGGTGCCTTAGAATCCAAAGATTTGAGAATCATTGTCATTGCCCATTAGGAAGCAGAGATGCAAGATCTGCTGATCTGCCTTCGTTGATAGGATGGTGGCCTTTTGGATTTCCATCACTTCGTATCTTGTATTGCAGCACGTTTTTCAGATCTCCACTTCTTTCAAGCTTCCCAAGAATGTACACAATCATCCACTCATCCCCTCCTCGTTTTAGCCTCGGATATTTGGGTTTCATGCTCGTTTTCCTCCCTTTCTTCCCTCGTTGTCCCTCTTTTCTCCGGCGACATCGGTGCATTACGGGATTTCAGCTCAGCAATCCCATTCCATTTTCCATTCCAACCTGTGATTTTTGTAACTCCTGCTGAAGTCCAGTCCAAGAGTATAAGCACTTTTTCTTCCAGATAATGTTTATGCATTTGTCCAATGTTTAGCAGTTCTCCTTTGACCTTGCTTTCGTTCTTCCCTCTCAATTGTGAAACACCGTCCATCATGCTTGCTTTTGTTGTTGAGTTCTGATATAAGCCCCAATTTTCTCGAGAAAATAAAGGTGTGCTCACTGCTCACAATTTGTAATGCACTGCAAACCATGATTTTGAGATCTACTTGCATTTCTACAACAAGGTTTTTGAGATCGGCATCTCAAGGAGATGGGGATGGGCCAGGCACCTGCTTGGGGAATGGCCAGACAGAGGCCCCTGGAGTACCGGTGGAAAGTGGATGCTTCGGCGCATGCTCCGTACCTGACCTGACCTTGCATCCTCTTCAAGAAAATTGAGTGCAATTCCTCATCTGCAATGATGTCTGTAATATATAACAAGGTAGTATTTTGTAGAGTGTAGACCTTCGGGGTCTATACTCTACAATTCCAGGTGTTCTTTAACATATAGATTCCATGTTGACTGGGGTTAAGTTGATTTTAAATCCATTTGAAAGATGTGCAGGATGGCTGGCAATCTTATGCTTACATTACCTTCTTCTGGTGGAATCATTTGCTGGGATGCAGGTGTGTCATTGACGCAGTGCCCCCCTAGAGGTTAAAGCAGGAATTTGTAATCTGTTGAAGGTGCCGATGATAGCTCGCCTATTCTTCCCTTGGTTCCTTAATGTCCACCAACTAATGGCGGCAGATGGGACGTCCAGTTTGATGTTCATCCGAGGAACCACACACACATTGATACCTCGTCTTACCAGTGAAACACCAGGTTGACAGTTTATAGCTGGGTCAAAATTCAAACTCAATGCTAAGCGGCTGAGAAACAAGTGTGCGTACCTCCAGATTCTCCTGCCAGCCTTGCTGGCAATGATTCACAGAAATGGTGGTCATGTCACCCAAATAGGGCTTTCCCACTTCACAAGACAGCTGTTTGTTACAAGTGATGGACTCAACATCGTTGAGTTTTAAAGGAGAAACTCTGTGATTCCATAAGACAGATGTCATTCTTGAGATGTCAATTCAGAGCACCACCCTATGAAGGACCCTCCTCTTCCCCCTCCCCCCCTTCCACCACCACTACCAACCTACACGTCTAATGGTGTGATACCGAAAACTCCTCCCCACCAAACGACATCACGACACCACCCCATCACCACCATAATCCCCCCTCCTCCTCACCACCAACCACACTATCTCCAAAAGTGGTGTCCATAAATAAGACTTTTAATAGTCATTTGCATGTACGACCATAACACAGAAAATGACGAGGAAGACTTTGAATCTGACATGCACTGCGTTGTATTTTCTACTGCAGTGTGAAGCGCTTTTTAAAAAAAATACAGGTTAAATGTGGAACAGTTGGCTTGTCCCGCTATACAACTCTCCTTGAGCTTTCTCATACTGAACGAGGAGAAAAACTTCATGATTTTAACATCATCAGCTTGACCCTTTCACTGCAAGGGCAACTCTCTCAATGCTATGTTTGAGGCTGTTTAAAGTGAAATGTGAAAGTTTCTTTTTGAGAGAACTGAATCAAAACACATTTGGAGTTTGTTAAAAAGTAGATTCACCGGCGATTCTGTCTACCCTGGAAATTCCAATGAGGTCAGAGTCAAACGATAGGTGGAAGGAGGGGTGATGCAATGGTCTGGAAGGTTCTGTGGAATCAACACAAAGGTTCCACTCCTTCCGAGGTTGCGCCTTCTGAATGGCTGGCACGATAAGAGCCCATCTCAGATTGCCTGCTTTGTTGTAAAGCTCACACAGTGATGAAGCGAGTGGTCTTGGAGTGAGCTGGGACTCAGGTAATGACGACGAATGTTGGAGACAAAGCTAGAGTACAATAACCTCTGGATGGTGAAATAACCAACCATGTACACCCACACCCAAGCCCTGGAGAGTGAGCAGGTGCTACTTGGAGATGACAGCCCGAGTGAGTCTGTTCCCTGTGTACAGATTCATCTCCCTCTCCACTTTTTTTTTTTTAAATACAGCGAGTCTGCATTCCATAGTCCAAACCGAGCAACTTGATATGAAAGTGCGAGCTGTACCGGCTCTCCCCATGCACTCTCACCTGTCCAGCTTGCTCGCACTGGTTCAAAACCACACAAATCCACCAAGTTCATCTTAATGACAAAGTCCATCACAGAGAGACGCTCCAATAACATTGTCTGTTGTGTATTTGTCCATCTGCATTGTTTGCATTTTAATGTAAATACCTTTCTGCACAGACACTTAGAGTATGACAAATTTCAGAAATCTCGATTTTATAATTTGTGTGACCATATAAATGAGTTCATACTGTATTCACATATTATAAGTCTGGGTGAATAATCGAACGTCCGACACAGAATTATGTATTTTAAAGATGTGTGCAGTGCATTACATTAGCTACCTTTGCCGCCGAAGGTGGGTGGGGTTTTGTTTTCACCCCTTCCTGTTTGTCTGCCTGTTTTACTGTGAGCATGATATTTCAAAAATTTGAATATGGATTCAGACGACATTTGTTGGACACTTTTGGATGTTTGACTGGGAAGAGTTGATTCAATTTTGGTGAAGATCTGGATTCGAGAATTTTGTTTTTAATTTGAAAGTGATTCTTCACCATTGAGAGATGGGCCCAAAAACGATGTAGTATGGCACGGTATTTCAAAAAGGTGTGTATGACTTGCGACAAAACTAGGTGGATGACTTGGCTGTGCCGAGATGGGTTTGAGGGTTCTGGAGTAGCGGCTGAAACCCCAAACGCAACACAGCTTCCTCCTGATGACTCCAGCTTTCCTTTTTTCTGGTTCTGGTTCCTTCTAATGACTCCAATGCAGTATTTAGTCTTCCCTTTGATTGGGTGGGTGACAAGAACAAGCTGATAATATTTTGGTTCAGGTCCGGATCCAGATCAGGCCAATCAATGGGATACAAAACGTAAACTGTTCAGCCTGGCGGAGATATGTGCTCTACCGAGTGCCATTCTACTTTGTTTTTCTAAACATTCTGGCTCCGTTCTTTGGTGCACGTCTATGGTGTGTTTGAATTTACATAAATTAAATTAATAATCATTATCGCAAGGGTTCTATCACTCTGGTTAATCCTTGTGGCTGGATCAAAATGAAAAAGTCTTTTCGACCAACATGGCTACTACATTGCCTTTAGATAATCTACACCCCCTTTCATATTTTTCGCCTTTTGTTCCTTTATAGCCTGGAATTAAATGACATTAAATCAGACTTTCCCCACCTTCATTTACACACCGGAACCCACAACTTCCAAATGGAAAACAAATTCTACAAATTTCAGAAAATTAATTCAAAATACTAAACTGGAATATCTTGGTTGGATAAGAATGTCCACCCACCTTTTTTCTTATAACTTTGGATAAGTTCCTATTGCATTGCATTTGCTACAATAATAATGAATTAATTAATTTTAGTAAGGCAAATTCTTTAATTAATACCATTGATTAAACATATATATGTAAAGATGGTATTAAATAATGGAAGTATTTAGAAAAAAAAATTAAATTCATCAAATACATTACAAATGAGCATTAAAATAATTTGTTGGTGGTTGCAAGGATACACAATGCAGCATGTTAAAATCGGTTGTTAATGACAGTTTGAATATTTGAATAATAGTTTGAGTCTGATGAGATGGAGGTGCTGTGTAATGGACATGTGCCCCAGGTCGAAAAACCAGTTAAAACCAGTACACATTTTCAACTGGTCTCTATTGGTTCTAATTGGTCTTTAACTGGTCTCTATTGGTTTCAACTGGTACCAGTTAAATTCAGTCAGAATTCCAATTTCCCAGTTGAAAAAACCAGTAGCTCATATTTGTACCAGTTAAAGTCTTACTGGTTCCAGTTGATACCAGTTGCAATGTACTGGTCCCAGTTGATACCAGTTACAATGTACTGGTCTCCCAGTTGATACCAGTTGCAATGTACTGGTCCCAGTTGATACCAGTTACAATGTACTGGTCCCAGTTGATACCAGTTGCAATGTACTGGTCCCAGTTGATACCAGTTACAATGTACTGGTCCCAGTTGATACCAGTTGCAATGTACTGGTCTCCCAGTTGATACCAGTTACAATGTACTGGTCTCAGTTGATACCAGTTAGTTAAATACATGTATTTCAACTGGTAATATATCACTCTATTCCAATTTCCATATTAAAACCAGTAAGAAACCAACTGGCTTTACTGGTACCAGTTGGCTACTGGTTTTCAACTGGTACCAGTTGACCAGTAAGCTACTGGTCTTTACTGGTTTTTTGACCTGGGGCCTACAAGGGAAAGTGTTTATCGTTTAATATATTATCGTATAAAGTGATGTATGATTAAAGTTAGTCATATGTTGTAATACTTTAAATAAAAGTAATAATTAAATTAGTTTTAATGAGGATATTGCATTGCTGTGTTGACTGACTGTCTGGACACCACTTTGAGGTTATGGGTCCATTGATGTTGAGTAATCCACTGATGTGGACCTGCGACCGGGGCTGTGGATCCGCCGTTTGGAGAGGTTCTGGGCTGAAAGGATCGAAACCTCGATGAAAAACAGTGCTCAGCTGATGATCTGGGCAGTTGGGAAATTAGTCAATTTCTTGTAAGTTAAGGTTATAGCTTCAAATATAATCACTTTTGTAAGTACTTACCAGTACATAATATATCTGTGTTTGTGTGTTTATATGTTTGTGTTTGTATGTACTGTGTATGTTCATGTATGTTTATGTATGGATGTGTGTGTGTGTGTGTGTGTGTGTGTGTGTGTGTGTGTGTGTGTGTGTGTGTGTGTGTGTGTGTGTGTGTGTGTGTGTGTGTGTGTGTGTGTGTGTGTGTGTGTGTGTGTGTGTTGTTTGGTTTCCTCCTTGGGTCTACAGTGCAGTAATTGGTCTTTATTTTGAATATATTATGTGCTATATGGCAGGAAAAGGGTTAAGACTTATTTTCAAGGCAACAGGCAAAAAAGGGCCGAATTGTGCTTAATTAGCTCATATTGCTATAACTGGCTCAGCAGGATGAATAATCTTTAAATAACCGGAGGAAACAGGGCATGAAATGCAACGTTATTGTAAAGCAAACGAAATCCCTTGTAATGCTCCATACAAGAGACGGCTCTTCCAGTTGCATGTTTCCTACAACTTGTGACATTGCACTATCCACTGCCATTGCTGCGTGCTTCAAGATGTGCACCATCTCCATCCATCCATCCATCAGGACCATACTCTGTGCAGAGCGTTGGTGCTGCCTCAGCAGTCTCCTTGGCTATTGGGCACAATCCTGGATGGCTCACCACTCTGACACAGGATACCAGCATGCTGGCACTCATTTTGCCGACCTCGGAAGGATGACAGGCTGAGTTTAACCCCACCTGGTATTAATTCAACAGCTGAGCGGGATTTGAACTCAGGACCTTAGGATCCCAAGCCCACCACTCTAACCATAAAGCCAACACCAGGCATGCACTATCTCGATTCCCCTATATTGTGTAGTTGCTCATACACACTGGGTTTCCATTAGCCAAAAACGCAGGTTTTGAAGTCTGGCCGTTGGTATTACCCCATGCACACAAAGCGAAAACCAGGGTGAATCGTTTGGTTCAGTTTATCTCTGTCTGTCTGTCTGCAAACGTCAGTTTATGATCGAGGAACAGCTTAAATTTAATTGAATGTTATATTTGGAGCATCAATTGGGAAAACAAAGCTGCAGTTTCACAGAACTTTGGCTCTGAATTCATCATGATCATGCATGCACAGAGATGGTCCTGATCACGCGTATGCAGAGAAGAGTTAGATAATTGTTTTACTCTGTCTGTCTGGCAGTCAAACAAAACTGAAAATTATTCCTAACAAGAAACTTACTGTTTTCAAGGACATCATAAAGGACACAAACTACAGGCATGAATAACTAACGTAACATGTTAAATAGGGTGGTGTCGACGACACCGCATCAATGGTGGGGAACTTCTTAAAACTTTTTTTTCTAAAACGTTTAAAATCTCGATTTTATTTCGATGGAATTATATACTTGAACACTGTAGAACACAAGTTGTCTTTACGGCATTTTCAAAACCCTTGCGTTCAGCAGTACTTGGCCAAAATTTTACAGCATCACGACCAATCAAATTTGCTGCTCACCGACCACACCCATGTCCTTTTTGTACTGCCGCACCCACAGTCCGTTTTTTTTTTATCGCTGCCTTGTTTATTTATTTACCACTGAGCTTCAGTGTGTCTGTCCCAGGCCATAACATTTTTACTCATCGAGCTTTTGTCATCAAATCCTCAACAAACCTTGATTTGGCCAATGATGACAACATGGAGAATACAAATTAATAAAATGTACAATTATTATTTTTTTAAACTGAAGTTTTCCTCAAGTTTAGTTTGAGTACAAAGCAGACATCGATGTACTTTGCATTTTGGGATGCTTTCTCGTTTATTTATATGTTTGATTGCATCGCTTGCGGTGCCCGTCGTCACCACCGCGAAAGACGACACGTTCTGCTACCATTGTGGCATCATCATGATGGCATTAAGTACTGAGAGCAGAACACAAACTTTTAATAATAATTTTTTTTAACTAAAATTCCTGATAAACTTTTCACCGAGACATTTCTCCCTATTTGAGCGGAGCCTTGAAACAGTTTCATTAAACAAAGAGAAGAGAAATGCGAAAGCAGCTTAGAGCATTAGGGGATAGAAAGGAATTTACATATCAGAGCATGAGCCTCATTTTATTATTTCATTTTATTTTTTTACATCCTGAAGCCATTTGACATCAAAGGCATCGATGCAGACTTGAAACAATTATGAAAAATGGGTTCATTCTGTAAGCTGCAAATCCATATCAGTAACTGCCTTTCTTAATGATAACATTTTCCTCTGATGGATCGGCCAATGTGAAGTGCACAGAGCACTCTCCGGTGCTTTAAACCTTTTCCGTTTATTGCATATAAAAGAGGCCTGTGAATTTTATGATTTTGCTACCCCCCCTCCCCCAACCCCCATTTTTATTTCCTGTTCCGATGTGCAAATGTGAACAAAAAATATGAAAAATCCGTTTCCTTGGACATAAACTTGTTCATATTCCAAATGGCATGGACATCACGTGACCGTTGCATGGCATTGTCATGGGATATTACGAAACCAATTGAGAAGGTTGACATGAAGGCCACACGTTACCTTTCAAAGCAAGTATTTGTTTTTAAAAGTTTTATAATCCTTCACAAAAACATTTGAGGCCAAGCTTCCAAATTTGAAGCTCCAGCGCTGCTTAAAAACTACCTTTTCAGTCACCACTGTGACAGTGTTTTTATTTTTATTTTTTGTCCAGCATTTTTCTTAGCCTGAAACCCTCAAGATTTATCCTCAGGGTTCTACAAAACCTCCATCTCGATTGGACAATACAATACAATACAGTACTGCTGTAGTGTCATTTAAGGTGCCTTCTTAGCTTGGTGTTGGCTTTGTGGTTAGGGTGGCTAGCTTAGGATCTTAGGGTCCTGAGTTTGAGCCCCGTTGGCTGCTGAATGAACACCAGGTGGGTTGACTCAGCCTGTCATCCTTCTCAGGTTGGCAAAATGAGTACCAGTGTACTGGTAGAGGGGCACAGCATCAGCAGCACAGCACACTTCTAAGAAATGATAGCTACACTGACAACCGAAGCTGCCTTATGCAAGAACAGAACAGGGGCCTTCGATGAATCTTTCACTTCCTCCACCCCTCCTTTCCTCTGTTATTTTATTTTAAAGAGTCGAGGCTCATGGAGGGGGGCTAGAATGAGCATTCAAGAAATTATGTAAATGTGGTAGAGAAATAAACTTTATGTGTATTTGTTATATATTAGTAATTTCATAAATCTGTTTTATTCATGTTTTGTTTTAGAGCTTTTGTTGTTTTAGAGCGGTGATCTTCACTATTTTTTTTTTTTGAGAGGGGGGCCACTTTTGCCGATAAGACATGAGTATGAGAGCCACTACACCGTCTGCAGCACTCCGTAGTAGCTGCTGTTAGGCCCTACCCCCAAGTACTGTGCTCTTTGTTGTGGTTAACTGGCCTGCAAGCATAATTGGTGGTTTCCTTCCATCTACTGATGTAGTTATGTTGCAGTTATGCTTTGCGTTGTAACACTCATTTTAAACCATTGGGACAATTTGATAGCATTTATGGTGGATTATGATGGGGTGTTTTCACGTTTGTCTATTATCAGCCGCACGTCAGGGGCCGCACTTTAGGCCACCAGGGGCCTCCAGTGGCTCGTGGGCCGTGCGATGAAGAACAGTTTTAGAGTGCAATGCAGAAGTTTTCAAGATCTTATAATGACGAAGATTACTGATATTGAGCATTGAGATGTCGTTATGGGTTGATGCAAAGATTTCAGCTCCAAACAAGTCCACAAACAAATGGCGACCGTGCATCGAGAAAGGGCACCCTCGTATTCCTCAGGAGCCGAATGGGCAGATGACTTCAACTGTGGATATGAGTCCCTGGAAGATGTGTCCAGGTCCGGATGGTTGGCAAATGTGACTGATGTACAAACTGTTTCCCAAAGACAATAGTCATGGAGAAAATTCCATATTTAAGTCGCCAAACTAGCAACATTATGTTTTCGGCATCATTCTCACCATCGTCCATGAAAACATGAACTTTCCATAGGCTCAGTAAGATGGACATCCAGGAATCTTAGCACTCATGATCGACAGCAAAGGCCGGCATTATGTTATGGGCTTCTCCAGTACTGGCCAGTGCAGATCCAGTTGAGTTCAGTGCTCATCTGGAAACTTATGAATAAACATTGCTTCACTACTGGGATGCTGAAACCAAACTGAAATCCATGCAACGGAAGAACAAATGATCACCCCCAACCAGTGGGCTTACAGGAGAGCCTAAAGGTATGCACACTTAC
>NC_140967.1:8516289-8541289 GCF_056783735.1 Eptatretus burgeri | reverse complement strand
AGTCAGGGTTCTTCGCGGTCTTAGGGGTTTCGCGGTCTTTGCGATCTTATGGGTCCAGGGGTCTTAATAGTCTTAAGGGTTTTTGGGGTCTTAAAGGTTCTTCGGAGTCTTAAGGCTCTTCAGGGTCTTTATGGGTCTTCAGAGTTTTGAGGATCTTCAGGGTGGTGGAGGTCTTTCAGGGTATTGGGAGTCTAAAAGGTTCTTCAAAGGTCTAAGGGGTCTCAGCAGTCTCAAGGGTTGAAAGGTTTGAAAGGTACATTCCAATAATATGTAATTAATAAACTTGAGTGGAGTCAGGGTCTAACTGATGTTCAAATGGTACATAATTAAAAGACATATAGTCACACGGCTTCACGGGCGGACCGTGTTTTTCGTTTTTTATCCCCCGCCGTGTGGCGGAAGGGGGATACTGTTGTCACCCGGGTCGTCCGTCCGGCTGGCTGGGCATCAACATTTAAAGCTGTGAGTGCGATAACTCATAAACTGTTCGCCATATCGATTTGAGTCACACATGTACCACCTGAAAAGGAAGAACCCTATTGATTTTGGGCGTGGCCGGATCCAAGATGGCCGACTGGGGCGGTCGTCCGTCCGTCCGTCCGTCCGTCCGGCTGGCTGGCTGGGCGTCAACATTTAAAGCTGTGAGTGCGATAACTCATAAATTGTTCGCCATATCGATTTGAGATTTGAGTCACACATGTACCACCTGAAAAGGATGAACCCTATTGATTTTGGGCGTGGCCGGATCCAAGATGGCCGACTGGGGCGGTCGTCCGTCCGTCCGTCCGTCCGGCTGGCTGGCTGGGCGTCAACATTTATAGCTGTGAGTGCGATAACTCATAAACTGTTTGCCATATCGATTTGAAATTTGAGTCACACATGTACCACCTGAAAAGGAAGAACCCTATTGATTTTGGGCATGGCCGGATCCAAGATGGCCGACTGGGGCGGCCATCTTGAAAAAACGTTTTTTGTAATTCATGGAAAAATGCTTATATGATTTCAGTTATTTTTCAATGGCGGGGATTCCCCATCTCTGATGGGTATATGTAAAATATATTAGCAGAGTACTGGCCCTTCGGGCGATCTTGGTCTAAGCATGCAACATGTTCTTCCAACACATACCTTTATTTGGGCGGTGTATAGACAAGCAACTCACAGCTGCCTCAATCGCTCCTGAAAATTAAATAAAAACCCGGGTTACGTGCATGAAGCAAAAACATCCCTCCTGCTTATAATTAAAAACACCTTACTGCACTGGAAAATGTGGGGACAGCAATACTGTGCTGTCGGACCCTGCTATTCGCTATTCGCGGACCCCGTGTAAACTGCTTCGACATTTGCACTCACATATTGTCGTTTAAAGAAATATTATTATTATTATGTTTTTAAGACTTCAGAACTGGTCTCCTTTATCCTCCTGGGAAATTGAAAATCAGCCAACATCACAGCGTTACATAAAAAGGTGCAAAAACGGATCCACTTAACTACAGCCCAATTAGCTTACTGTACTTCCAATCAGCAGTCATGGAATCCATCATCACAGTTGACATAAAATCATTCCTTTTCTACAACAGCCTTATCTCAGATCATCAATTCGGATTCAGACCCGGTCGCTCTACCTTGGACATGCTGCTTCTACTCTGCCAACAATGGATGGAGGCCCTCAATATCAGACATGAGATCAGGACCATCTCTCTGGACATATCTCGAACTTTCAATGCAGTCTGGTATCCTGCCTTGCTCTCCAAACTGTCTGTCTCCGGAATCCAAGGCCAACTCCACTCTTTGATAACTGACTTCCTTTACTCTCGTAAAAAACATGTGGCTCTCAACGGAACCCTTTGATCTCCTCTCCCTGTCAAATCTGGAGTACCAGAAGGAATGTTCTCAGCCCCATCTTATTCCTAATCTTCATCAATGATGTCACTGACTCTCTGGAAAATCCTCTTCATCTCTTTGCTGACTCCACCATCTGCCGTGACATCTCTCATCCTTCTGACAGACAGGCAGCAGCATCTTCCCTCTCCTCAGACCTTGACAAAATCACAAACTGTTCAAACACAATTTTGTTTCTGTGTCAATGTTGTTCTCCGTTTGTTACCGTTCTTTGCGTTCTCCGTTACCCCTCATTGTTATGTGTTTGTCCGTCTCCATCTATTTTCTCCCTCTGCCCTGCTGTTGGTGTTTCTCTTCTCCTGCTGTTCCCTTTGTTATGTTGTGTCCTGAATTGTTCTGTGTAATCACTCTTCCACAAGTCTAGACAATGTAAAACAACAAAAAGCAATGCCCCGACATTCATGCTGATCATAAATGTAGTAAATCTGGATGTAATCGGCCCAGAACTGTCGGAGTCACGCGACAAATGAGCAAACACCCAACCAAACACCGGTCCATGAATTGTCGAAAGGATACTGTGAATGCATCATTATTTCCATCAACACCTGATACTTTCTTATATCTGAGACATCTGTCACATTGTTAACTAGAACGACACACTCAGTAGAGCGCATACCTCCACCAGGTTGAACAGTGTACATTTTGTATCGCACTGATAGGCCGGATCTGTATCCGGACCCGAATCAAAATCGAATTGGCTTGTTCTTGTCACCTACCCAACTCATCCACCAAGAGAGTTCACGGAACACATTACCCCGTGGCAGACTTGAGAAACAAGGACATGGGTGGGGTCTACGAGTGGGAAATTTGAGGATGTAAAATACCGTAATACATTGTTCAAGTCGTACCGCTAAACAGAGGGTTTTGAAAGTGCTAAAAAGGTGATTTGTGTTCTACAGTGTTCAAGAATCTAATTCAATTGAAATAAAATCAAGATTTTAAAGATTGTCGAAAATTTTTTTTTGGGGAAGTTTACCACCATTGACGCAGCGTCTTTTAAACCACCTTATTTAGCACATTACATTGGTTCTTCGTGCCTGTTGTTTGTGTCCTTTATGACGTCCTTAAAAACAGCAAGTTTCCTGTTTGGAATGATTTTCAATTTAGTTTTACTGCTAGACAAGCAGTCAGAGTAAAATCATCTCATTCCCCTCTGCGCATGCTCGATCGGGACAATTTCAGAGCCAAAGTACAGTTAAACTACGGGTTTGTTTTCTGGTTCGATTTCAAAATATAATATTCAATTGAAATTAAGATGTTCCTCAATCATAAACTGACGTTTGTCGACAGACAGACAGACAGACGACAGACACAGACAAACAACCAATTTATTAACCCCCACACTTCTCACTTCATATGCTTGGGGTAATAATTATTTACACAATGCTTTTCCCAGAGTCCTTGTTCCCGAACTCTCCTTGGTAGCATTGTGAGTTTGATGCAAACCGGATTGAAAATTTTGGTTCATTTGTATGGAAATTATAACTTTGTCAACACGCCAAACATGGGCTTCAGCTCTTGTGCTGAGGTTGCTCTCGTAACACCATTTTTGATAGAATAGCAGGTTGATAGCTCAGTTGCTATACGGACTCACCACTGATTCCTTTATTTATAAGTTTGATCACGGATCGAGATGAATGCCAAAACATGTCGTTTCCATTCGGTGCCGCATCGGTGCTGAATCATTGGTCACGACAGTCCTTTGGAGAGGAAAATTAAGGCAACTGCCTCACCAGAAACCAGGTGGGTGTATCCCAATTGCAGGCCAGTTACCATAAGCCCTGGCACTACATGCAATATAATATGGACGTTTTGTGTAATGGATTAGCGATGCAAGTGTAATATTTGTTAAGTAAATAGAGAGAAATTTTTCATTGAATAGATCATGGGACAACGTGGACATGAGACGGATGTGATTTATGATACACAGGGCACAATACTCATCTTAATATCCCCAAGTTCCATTCGATTCCTTTAATATTGACGAGGCAATTGGTGATACCTCCACCATTAACTCAACAATCTTCGCCATCCTCGTGCTGATTCACTGCAACTTCATCACCGCCACAGGGTAAAAGCTTTCAAAAATATTTGTTGATTTTTAAGCAACAAATAACAATACTGTGCATGTGATAATTAATCATCGTCTTGCAGATGATGAGACCGTTTACTTGCAAGCCCTGATTCTTCAAATTGTACCGTTAACTCACCAATTCACCTTTCTTTCTCCAGGTGAAGGGGCACTTGACGTTTCTACCTTCAAACCTGAGATTTTATTCCGAAAATTAAGTCTTAAGGTGGTTGTCCCTTTTGCATTTCTCACATTTTGAAAAAAAAGAAAAGAAAAGATTTCTTTGCAGGTTCCTTGATCATCAACTGATACACAGTTTGAACATGTCATATTCCAACTACGCACAGTTCATCTCTTTTAGAAAAGCTCAAATTAACGACCAGTCGTTAAAAACTACATCTTTTTGACAGTGCATGCTGAAAACTTGCTCTCTCGGTATAAAAACGAGCAAACATAATCCATAAAAGGGCATATTGTTGTTTGTTATCCCAAAAAGTAACCCGAATCGGTTTGGTTCAAACGATAACCCTTTAAAACTTTATCCTGAATGTTGCATGAACGTTATGTTACATTAGAAATTATGTGATGACTTCACTTTTAAGTCATCAACATGTAAAAACAGGCCCATTAATCTTATCTGACAACATGAAAGACCTAACACGATTTGAACAAGCGGAATGCCAAAGTCCTGCTGTGAAACATGAATATCACCTGCTTCGTCATTCAATAAGCCTTAACATCAGTAGAATGTACTGCATATCGGCACAATCCACCGAAAATATTGCTCTCTTTTACTTTTATGCTTCCTCAATTGGTGTAACATCCAGGACTTGTCTCAACATAAAAATGCACTTTTCAAAAAGAAAACTTCTTTTTCAAGAAGCTCCTTTATAATTCAATCATCAATAACCTCTGCTCCAATCCAATCATCAAGAACCTCTGCTCCAATCCAATCATCATGAACCTCCAGCTCCAATGCAATCATCAATGACCTCTGCTTCAATCCATTCATCAAGAACCTCCAGCTCCAATCCAATCATCAAGAACCTCTGCTTCAATCCATTCATCAAGAACCTCCGCTCAAATCCAATCATGAATAAATTCTGCTCCAATCCAATCATCAAGAACCTCCGCTCCAATCCAATCATCGACAAGCTCTGCTCCAATCCAATCAGCAAGAACCTCCACTCCAACGCAATCATCCACAACCTTTCCAATACAATCATAAAAAACCTCCTCTCCAATGCAATCATCAACAACCCTTCCAATCCAATCATCATGAACCTCCCTCTCCAATCCATTCATCAAGAACCTCCACTCCAATGCAATCATTGACAACCTTTCCAATCCAATCATCAAGAACCTCCATTCAAATCCAATCATCAAGAACCTCTGTTCCAATACAATAATCATTAACCTCCAGCTCCAATCCAATCATCAAGAACCTCTGTTCCAATACAATAATCATTAACCTCCAGCTCCAATCCAATCATCAAGAACCTCCACTCCAATCTGGCAGATCGTTCTATCCAGGTCACTGCTGCTAAACCTGAAATTATTATCTGTTTAACAGAATCATTCCTCCCACAGGATGTCACTGATTTTATGTCTCTCCCCGGCTATTGTCTCCAATTTCAATTCTCACTTTCCGATGCTCCAGCCCTTCTAAACTCACAGAAGTACCATTCACTGCACTTTTGAGTATGCCTCCACAACCAACTCTTGTTTGTCTGTCTTCTGTACCATCCTCCTAACAGTGATGACTCCATTTACATCTTTCTCTTTCTCTTTCTCTTTCTCTTTCTCTCAGCCAAGATGGACCAATTTTAAATCTATCCCAACTCTGTCTTACTCATATGTGATGATTTGACGTGTCACTGTGCCAGTTGGCTGGGTGTTACAACCTCTTCAACTAACTATGGTGCTGCAGCCAGGATGGACTCAGGTTACTCAGGATGACTGACAGGGACTGCAAGCTGCTCTCTCACTTCGGATTGGTTTTCTACATCTGCTCTCCCCAATAATGATGATGCCCGGAAATTCTTCAACAAAAGCATGCTCATTCTTATGCAAAACATTTATCCCATCTCATGTGTCCAACGAGCAGTTGCTGAGAGAGACTCAAATGAGATTTGTTATCTGCATAGTCCATGAGCATCAGCTGCAGCTGTATGGGCATGTGGCTCGTTTTCCTGATGCTGATCCTGCTCATGTGACCAGATTCTCTCAGCAAGAGAGCCTCATGAGTGGATGAGGCCAATGGGCCAACCACATTCCTCGTGGTTGCAGCATGGTGATCAGCATACTAAGGAGATGGGGATGGGTCAGGTATCTGCCTGGGAGATGGCCAGACAGAGGCCCCTGGAGTACTGGCAGAAAGTGGACGAAGCGACATGCTGCTCCGGCGTATGCTCCCACACCTGACGTGACTTGACCATCTCATCTATGGCTATCATACCCATCCTCTAACCCCTGTTACAACAAATCCTGTGGAGAGTCTCTCAAAGACGTGTTTGCACCTTTTCTAGTCTCTCCCTGGTATATACCACTCCTCCATCCTTTCCATAACTTCAAATAGCACCACAGCAGACTCTCATCATGAGAAGAGTGAATGTCTTAACTCTGTGTATGCTTCAAAACCTTGCATACTCAACTTCTCACTCCCTGTCATTACCTTATCCATTCATGCAGGACTGCTCCTGGACACTGTGTCCCTCTCACTTGAGAAGGTGGTGAGCCTATGGCAACCATTGACTTAAATTCTCCGTGACTCGATGGCAGCTCTCTCGCTCTTTGATATCCTCTCTTTGATCTGTTCAACCTTTCATTTGCCCTTGGTCACCTTGAGTCTACTTGGAAGTGAACCAACATCACTGCTTTCCACAAAACAGATGCAAAAACAAATCCTCTTAATTTTAGGCCAATTAGCTTACTTGCAGTTATCAGGAGAGTCATGGAATTCATCACTGCTGCTGATGTCAAGGCTTTTCTGTTTACACACAACCTGAACTCAAAACATCATTTTGCTTTCTGACCTGGTCACTCACTCCACCCTTGCAGTGCAGCCGCTGTTGGTCTCTCTTGGGAAAACCACATATCAGAGTTGGCCTCCAAAGCCAGCCACCGATTGGGCACTCTCTATTAGCCACGTTTTTCCTTCGTAAATCCGAACTTTTAACAACCTCCAATGTCGTCAACTGCAGCTCAGTGGAGCACTGCTCCCCCCCTTTGGGCTTTCGTTCCTTTCTCACGCTTTTACTATCTTGACGTCGTGGAGTCTGATGCTCTCAAAATCATTGAACTTTCTTGTGATGAAGCTGAATCTCCGTCAGGGCCTGTTACCCCCACGTTATGGACAGGTCGGTGGCCTCTGTCTTCTACTGATTCATTTCGGGTGTTCCACTTTCTACCCTTTCTGTACTTTACTTCCTCTACCCACCCCCAGATTTCTCCAGGGTACGCTACTCGCTTCCACTCATTACCCTCGCTGAAGGACAGGGTATTGCATTTGGGTCCGTTTGTTTGTTTCATTGTCTGTTTGTTTGTTTGTTTGTCCGCACAGAACTTTCATGTTTTTCTCTGCAACTGCTTGTCAGATTGAGACAAAATTTGCACCATTGTTGTGATTACTCATGTAGAATGTTTTAATGATAATTATGACATCAAAGGTCACGCAGTGTGGCAGCCATGTTGGAAAAACGGGGGAAAAATTGGACCTCTGTATCTGTGTAACTGCACAAAGGAATAAATTGAAACTTGGCACATACCAAGTACTCCTCATGGGGAATGAGTGTGATTTTTTTTTATGACATCATAGGTGCCTTCGTTGTGGCATCATAATTGCATTTGTAGAACGCTACATCCGATCAGTATGAAAATTTTTGAGGGTCATCTCGGGATAAAACGGTCCAATGGCTGAACCGGTCATCACTGCCAGCATTTGCAAAGTGTCAGTTGTAATTATGTCTCTCATTAATTACAAAACACACCAGTACACAAACACCACACAAAACAAGTCCTGGCGAGGGTCTGCAATCACTGATCACTCTTTTTCTTGTTTGTTCCCGTTTTCTCTCGACTGTGGATCCAACTTCCTCGATCTGTTCACACTTACTCTTCCTCCTGGACTTTGAGATGCTTGTTCAGCTCCTCATATCATCTCCCATTCATAGTCGTCATCTTTTCTACCCTCATGACCCCTTCCAAGCCCACTCCTTCCTTTACAGGTTGTTGCGCTTCTCCTCTCTCCCTGCATCCACCGTTTCCAGTTGTTTCATTTCCCTTTCATTGCTGTTTTTTTTTTCTATTCCTCCTCTCTCGACCCCTTGCTAGCTTTGTTTGAACTTGTAACCTGTCCATTCATCCGTGTCTTCCTCCCCCTCCCTTTACCCTCCAACTCATTCCCTGGTCCATTCTTAAATTCTTCCAAGTGTCCCTCTGCTGTGTCCTTCTATCCACCTGCTGGTGTGTTTCTTTACATCCGATTGGATTCTGTCTTTACTTCCCATTGTGTTCTGTTCCTTGTTCTCACTCTTTCATGAGCACCCCCCCCAAACCCCTCTATCCTCTCCTCCCTTGTTCTGATGTCGTTCCAACCTACTTTTACTTGTTATTTTGCTACAACTCAATTTGTCTGCTTTTGCTTTTTCTCTGTCCTCGTGTCCTTACTCACTTCCTTATTATTATTATTTTTTAATCAGTCTTTCATCCTCATCATCCCCACCTTCTTTTCTTGCACACACAATATCTACATGACCTCGAACTGGTTTAAATATATTATTTACTTTAGGTGTAATGCACTGTTCAATCCCAAATAATACTGCTGGCCTTCATTTTGTACCCCTTTATTTGACTGAGCTCTCAATAAGCACCTCTTATTTCGAGATTTAATGAAGGTTGTGGCATTTCACCGGGTGAATGAAAATGGAAAGGAAAAAAAAAAAAACACAATACCTTTTAACTGCTGCAACTGGTTTGCAAATATTATGTCTATGTAGACCTGACCCCGTTTAAGAAGTCTTGCTCCTGGCTAGCACATGGTTAGGCCCGGGGTAAAATTTGCATGCAAATGGGCCGGGGAATGTGTGGCACGCCTGGGTGTCCCTGTGACAGGTGGAATAATGAGCCATTAATTCTGGCCCCGTGTATATTTGTCTCTTACATTTGGAATAATTAACTTTCTCAGTGTGGGTGAGGCTGGAAATTGCAGTTGTCAAGATGTCGGATGGAGGAGGTTTCCATCAATTCATCTTGTTTTCCTCATTTTTTGCTACAGGTGCGTTTGTCAGATGGAAGTTGAGATTCAATTCGTTAAACTTCGAATTGCAGAACTTGAATTCAAACTACCTCTTCATGAAGCTACCGAGTTCACGTCCTGGAATTCAACATACGTGAAAAGACCGAACTTGTCAATCTCGACATTGTAATAATAAGCTATTTCAATTTCCATCTGTGGAGCCACACATGTAGACGGGTATAGCTTAAGATCTTTTAATTTGCAAAGTGTGTGCAAAGAAGCCGAGCAACATCTCTATGCAGATACAAGAGCGGACCCAGCCAGATGAAGGCCCTCTCTGCATCCCTCATCAGAGTGATAGCTATCCTGCAGAAAAAAAAAACAAACATGTCAATTGCTGCACTTGATACGAGTTAATGATGTGAATAGGTTTACTTACGTCCACCGCACTGTCTTGATTTCCACCAGATGAGTCGGGGAGAGCGGGGAGACGTGGGACGAGTCATCTGACGTCATCATTCAATACCAAATGAGGGTCAAGCTTCAGTGTGTGACACAGAAAACAGGTGAGTTCACAGCAATTTTAATATTTTCTGGTCAAAAAGATTTTGGTTTTTTTTGATTGTCACAACATCTCATCTCACTGTCTTGATATTAAGGACTGTATTTGATGTAAAAAAAAATGTAGCCAGAGATTAACTTGAATGCTAGCCATAAATAGTGAGTGCAAATACGTCAAGGTGTTTAGAGATTCAGAAAATCAATCGCCATTTTTATTAGTTATACCCCTGGGGAGAGTTGGGGCAGTGGTGTGCCATCTCTCTTCTCATGGCGGACCAACTCTCCCCGCATGTTCCCATTCTCCCAGGTTGTATATCCCGGTGTTATACCTGTCTGTAAGAATTGTTCCACGTGACTTGACAAAATGTGGTCTTTTCTTCATTTCAGTTATCATAATGCCACGGTGTTACAAGCGGAAAACTCACCACGGCCTTGTACCCGAAGCGAGACGTTTAGTTGACTTTTTACTGAACGTGTAATTGAGCACTACGTCATGTCAAATCCGTCCAAGTCTCACATCTGTCCATGTCTCAATGCACCACAGCTTGATCTCTCTGACATCCTCCCAAGAATCCAGTCCATACAGATGCTGAAAGGTGTGGGCGCCAGAACACACCCTGAACAAACTCCAGTAACAACTGGAAATAAAAGTCAGAGATGGTACCACCACATCACACAGCACTCTCAGTACCGGTGTGTAGTTCAGACATCAGATCGATCAGTTTTGGTGGCACCCCACGAAGATCGAGAATCATCCAAAGGGCATCCCGATTCACTGTCAAATGCCTTGCAGAGATCAACGTAGGCTGCGAGCAGCCCCTGGCGAAACTCCCGTCTGCGTTCGGTGAGGACCCGAAGAGCAAGGATACGTTCAATCGTTGACCTCTTTGGTGTAAAGCCTGACTGCTCTGGACACTGGTGCTCAAGCAGATGGTGGCGAACCCTATCAAGAATTAGCCGAGCAAAGACCTTGTCCAACACTGAGAGCAGTGTCACCCTTTGGTAGTTGTTGCAGTCCTGGTGATCACCCTTCCCTTTCCAGAGAGGAACAACAAGGACCCTCTTCCAATCAGTTGGGATGATGCCTGTGTTCCAGGCAGAGCACAGAACTGTGTGCAACGACACGAGTACAGCATTTCCACCAGCCTTGAGAAGTTCAGCATGGATGCCACAGATCCAAGTAGTTTTACCCCATTTCAACCGGTTCACCTCTGTCTGTGTTTCCACAAACGAAGGTGGACCAAAGTTGATTGGAGGGTCAGCAATGGGGATAGCAACACCCCTCACATCTAACTCCACAGCTAGTGGATCATCCTGGTCCAGCCGCTCAAAGTAACCGGCCCAGCGGGCCTTCACCTTAGACTCCTCTGTCAAGAGCCCACCACCCTCTGCTCCAACTGCAGTACACCAAGGGATGAGCTTGGAGGAACGCATTGCACGAATTCCCCTGTAAGCAGGACGAGAATCACTTGATTGCAGGTGATGCTCTACCCCCTCACTGATGCCTTGCACATGTCTCTTTGTCCACCCTTAGCACACATCCAGTTTTACACCTCAATTTTCTGAACATCTCAGGTCTGCCATTCAGCCTGGCCTGCAACTCTGGTCAATGGTATCCAGTGTCCCTTGAGGGACAAAATTCTTCTTCGCCCTGCGGTGAGTTCCAAGACGTCCACCGGCAACATCAAGGATGGTGGTCTTGAAGGCACTCCACAACTCTTCAGGACCCCCCAAAGCACCCAGACTCCCCAAATCTCCACTCAGCCTGTTCGCAAACTCCTCAGCTACCCTCTCATCCTTGATCTTGCCAATATCCAGCCTAGGCTGGGATGGTACGATTCGCCCAGATTTAAACTGCAACTTCAGAGATGCTGCAACAAGCCTGTGGTCGGTATAAAGCAATTGAGCACTCCGGTGGACCCTGCAGTTTTGGATCATCCTTCAGTGACCATCCACAAGCACATGGTCCACCTCATTTGGCACAACACCAGCGTTGAAATACCAAGTCCAGCGATGAGCCTGTGGGTGCTGAAACCAGGATCCAGCCACACTAAGTCCACGACTTCTAGAAAAGACAAGGAACTTCGTGCTATTCTGGTTCACAGTTCTGGACCCACGGACAACAATACATGTCTCATAACAATCCCTATCATTGCCAGTTGATGCATTGAAATCCCCTAAGACTAGAATAGAATCTCGCTTGGGGCACTGATAAACCACAGACTCGAGCGTGGCGTGGAATGCGTCCTTCATGGTGAGGTCACTCGCCTCAGTCGCAGCATATACAGAGACCAGGGAAATGGCACCCAGGGAGTGATAAATACTTCGTCTCATAATATACTCGTTGGCCGGTGTTACCTCAATTATCATTGGAGTCAGCTTATTGGACACAGCTACAGCAACTCCTTGGGCATGGTAAGCGTCAGAGCGACCAGACCAATGGTAGGTGTAACCACCCGCCATGATCTCGCCGCAATCCGGTCTCCAAATGTCAGAGAGAGCTGCAATGCCAATGTTCAAGCGCTGGAGCCCAAATGATAGCAGAGACAGGTGATCACCTTCTCTTTGGGATAGAACATTCCAGGCACCCACCCGAAGGGAGCGCCTCAGGTGAACCAAAGATGACCGCTGTCTGGTGGATGACACCTCAGCACCACTCCACCACACACCACCGCAATCTGTTATTTTTTTTCAGTTTTCTTTGCGTTTGTGGGGTAAAAACCTGTGGCTTGTTAACCCCCCTTTAAAACCCTTGTTTTTTTTTTTCTCTACAACATTGAGGGACATGGAAGAGTGACTTGATGGAAGGGAAAAGGAAATTAACTGTCAGTTCGGCAAGGGGAGAATAGTTGGACATGGTACGCAAGAGAATGAACGAACAGAAAAAGATGGGAGAAAGTTGGGCGAAGGAACAGAATAACCCGCGAGTAAGAGGGTTGGGTTCGGTTAAATAGGGTTAACGTGGGTAGAAAAGATCACAGGTCGGGAAGATTGATGACGTGAAATGGTACACCTGCTCGAAGCCTTGAAGTTAAGAGCGGGATTGAACAGGCTCACAAATGGGGGAAAAAAAAACAAACAAACAAAGGGGTTGAGGTGTACAGTCAGCCTGGATTTTACTGGAAAAGGTGACCAGACCGCATGGCATCCTGGAGTCGCAGGGAGGGTAGCATGGCTGAGAGAACAGAGGGAGCTAGACCGGATGAGAGGCGGTGAAAATTGTGAGAGGTACCAATAAAGATGAGGGTTTGAGATTAAACATATTCTAGGAGAGACAGATGTTATGCTACAGCATTAGCTCATAGGGGAGAGCAGTACTACAGTGAACTATGGACTACGGCCTTGTAGGCTGTTGGTAGTTCTGGTTTTTCAAGGAATGACTTGGAACGACGGAATATGGCCAGTTGGCGCAGGATAAGTCATGGCTGAAAGTAAGGCCTAGTATAAGTCAAGTAACTGAAGCTCTGCACTGGCTGACCGTGGAAATATATGGGTGGGGTTTGTTTGACGATCCTTCTGCAGTGACAGTGTGAGATTTGCCAGGGTTTGCAAGACACGTGTCATTGATCAGAGTAGTCTCTAATGAATTCCAGGGCAACCGTTCGGTGCAGTCGGCAACAACAACAACAGTAAAGGGAAGGGCATTTTAGATTGTCATTTAGAGAATCTTTAAAATGTTATTATGATGTAATTAGTCACTGTTTAAAAACTAAGGAAATGAGGAGGAAAGGATGAGGAATGAGTGAGGGAAGGAGTAACAGGACAGAATGAGTTCGGGGGGGGGGGGGTGGAGTGATGGTATTATTTCATTTATTTTATTTTATTTTTTTTGGAGGAGAAAAAGGAGTGTGATTGAAGAAAAAGGTTGAAATATGGAAGCACAGGTGATAAGAAGGACAGCGTATCAGGCCCAAGACCCATGATCTGGTCAAGGCCTCGGCGAACACAATCTCCAATTCAACATGAAAGGACCGATTCATTTTGGAAAAGAAGACTTGGGAATTGATTCATCATATGATTGACAACATGGGGGGGGGGGGGAATGACACCAGTTATACAGGACAGATCCAGTCCCGTGTTTTTAGGTTTCGAAGAGGTTTCCACGTACCTTGAAAAAAAACCGCATGCACGCTCGACGAACCTGGAACCTGACGCCCACCTTGTTTGTCCTTGGTTATTAAGGAAAACCCTGAACATTGGCAGCCTCACCTTTCTTTTATTCGTATTTCGAGATTTGCCTGAACTTAGTAACCTTCTTATACTCATGCACAAGGAGTGTGAACGAGACATGCCAGAGGTTAAGTCAATGATCTTGTTCAGCAAAAGGACTTAACTAACATCCCAGAATGTGTATCATGTGCATTGACTTGTGTATGTGCGATGAAAATCAAAATTGGTTAATTGGCAGGAAATTATTTTTTTAACAAATTGGAGCACTTTACTGTCGGGACAAGAACATCCACCTTCTCATTTCGCCATCTTATGATTTCTGACATCTTTTGAAATGAAAAATCTTTATCACTAAAGAGAAGCAAACACTCTACTGCCCTGAGCTTCGTTTTATTTGATAAAAGTGAGATTTATTTGAAGCCACTGTTCGGGAACTTCACCGGAGAGGGCCTAACACATCTGATGAAGCAACCGGTCTTGTGCCACCGTCACAGCTCTGATTTGTTGGTAGAACCGGGGTTTGAGTCTCCGACCCGCTATGTAGTCTGCATGTTAAAGCCAGAATACCCGTCTGCCAACACCGGTGCTCTGTGAACGTTCGAGAGTCCACGGTGTCAGGCCCAGGCTGGTTCGTGAAAGACTTGGGCTAAAACAGCTCTGGTCGTTCCCACAAGAAGGTGGGAATAATTTAGGATGCAACATGATTGGAGCAACTTTTAAAAAAACAACTGGATTGGATATACGTGTGAATGATAGGGTACTCAGGTGAATGATAGGGTACTCAGGTGAATGAATTAACAGTCACAAATACCGTTGACAACAATATGAAATTGATTTAGACGTTTGGAAAATTAATATGAGCACAGAGAAGCAAGATAAGGCTTAATTATGTGAATAAGTAGATTATGTTGGGAGAGATATCAGTAATTGAAGATGTAAGTGATTGAATAATGAATAATCAGGGTTTGATCCACATGATAAGAACAAAAAGCAAAAAAGAACATTTTGGGAACTAACGCAGATGTGTCGAGATTTACGACGAGAGATAAAGAGATACAACGGCAACACAGACAGAGACAGACAACTCCAGTCGTATGTGTACAGGAGTGGGGATTGAGGGAGGAGGCACAGAGGTTGTGAATGATTGGTGACGGGGTATGGATTAGAAGAGAGTGAGAGAAGAGGAGGGGGGGGGGGTTGAGGTTTGCTATAGAGGATTGAGAGGGTCAATGACCGGTGGAGACCTAATCTCCAAGAAGACTTGAGGTTTCATGGAAGCATTCGTCATGGATCATCAGACATTGGGTTTGATGAAAAGGCACATAAAAGCAGAGACAGCGCTATCTAAGGATGGCCCGGGAACCAGGTGGCGCAGACCAATTGGCAAAGACCTAGCATTAAATCTACCAAAGTCCCCCCCCAGCAAGGCCCTGTGGCTGTTCGAGCGGTCCCGGGGAGTGCGTATGACAAGGCAGGACGCGGGGATCCTTCACTTACCCAGAAACTAATTGCTTGTTTACATCGTCGGTGAAACACAGCATTATTCCATTTGGGATATCTGAGAAACACGCACACAATCCTGTTTTTCCCCCTACCGCTGAACTAATCAGGATTATGTGGTCTAATTTATGCGCCGCATGGTGTCCCGAGTAGATTAGGATGATTTTAATACACCTTCACCTATCATGTAAGACAGACGAAGTGCGCGGATCATTTACTTCTGCCTTTTGCAACTGTAAATAGGGGGACCAAAGGTAAGCGGCTTGATGCGCTCGTTCTGTAAGCTTGAGGTCCACCTGCACCCAGGATCATTTGGTATTTTCATTAAGGTCTTCAGTTTGTAAAGATTCTTCGTTTGGCGTATATTATTATTATCTTTGTTGTCAGAACATGCAAATTATTATTTATTTTTAATTTTTATTTATTTATTTTATAACGAACAACGACTGTTTCGGACTTCTTTCATGTATTCCTAGTGTGGTGTTGGCTTAACGCTTAAGGTGGCTGGCTTAAGATTGTAGGGTCTTGAGTTGGAGTTAATGTCCACTGTTGAATTCAACACCAGGTGGGGTTGGACTCAACCTGTCGGCATTCCTTGGTCGGTAACATGAGCACCATTGTACTGGTAATAGAGGCACTGCACCGGTTCTACAGCGACGCCCCCAGAAGAAGAAAAAAATGCATACAGTACTTCTAAGCCACCCTGTCAGCTCTGTCCACCAACTGATGCTGGCAGAAGGGACACTTTGTGATGCAACAGTTTATTACTTCGGTCAGGATTCGACCAAAGACCAGACAGCTCAAAGTTCCAGGTGCTACCCCCCCCCCCCCCCCGCACCGCACCATGCTACATCACAACGTGCACCGTCCCTCGGGTGGACGTTGTGGATACAATTGCACATTTCAACCAGACATCGTTACCTACACAGACATTACTGGGAGCTTCACTGTTGAACTCACTGCTCAATGGCACCTTTAATCAAATGTGGATGTAATGTGAAAAATTAAATATTAATCACTTCTTGTAATTCTCCTCTTTTATTTTTCACTTTTGTTTCATTTTAACATTTTAATCTTCTTCTCTGAAGCTCTCGGTGCCAGGTGTTGCTTTCAATGCTTATCTGAAGCCTGAGTCGAAGTGGTCCGTCTTGATCGAATGAATAACTACTTTACCCATGAAGGTTAAGCGTCGATCCGTGTCGGTGGACAGGTGGAACGTTGCATGAGAACAACAGCACGTTGATCGAGGAATGCGAAGTGCCATGGGGAGCAAGGAGAGAAACGGACGTTTCAGGCATTCAACCTTCATCTAACGCAAGGATTTTGCTCCGATGAAGGTTGATGCCAAAACGTAAGCTTCTTCTTACTTCTCCATGGCAGATAGCATGCTGTCTGTTGATTCCATCTTTTGGTGAACCTTGAGTTTGTAGGAGTCCTCTCCCCAACCATGTTCAGTCGGCCTATTCAGTTAATGGACTCAAGTGGTCATTGTGAGGTCCAAAGGTTGAAAGAAAACATCCTTTTAGCCGTATACGTTAAGCTTGAGGATGAGATCAACTCTGATCATTAACTCTCTTTGTACAGCAAATTGAAGTTATTTTCCAGGCTCTTTTCAATGCATTCCAGGGCGTCGTTGTGGGGTCGCAATATTAGAGGTCACCAAAGGCGACCATATTTTGGATGGACGGAACCATTGGGCCAATCGTTCCTTTGTATAAGTTTGAAAAACCTGAAATATTTTCGGTTTACACTGTACAGTTGTTGAATGTGGCCATGGCTTTACTCCTTCGATGTACAGGTGTGTGCTTTTTAGGAATGACGTGCAAGGCAAACGGCATGCATCATGTGGTTTTCATCTGGCAGGGCTTGAATGGTCATGTACGCCTGGCTGTTAGTCTTTCTGCAATTTGTGCCCCTTGTAGTGAATCCTACTTTACCACATGTTCCACCATCACGGGCATTACTTGAGTGCTTAAAAAAAAAACCTCCATTTCAATCACCTTCAACAAGCTCATTTGAAGCGATCCGCCACCATCATTGCATCGCACTGCCGCGTTCATGTGCCAAGTGTTTGTGCGTCACCACCTTACGCCCATGCACATAGCAGGGGCAAAATGAAACCGTGTATGAGGTCTGAGTGTTGAAATAATCTGCAAACCTTTACCCATACATCCCCGTTCCCAGAGCCTGATCGACATCGTGTCGGAGGAGAAGAATCGCAGATTTCTCCGCAAAACAAATTGCTGGCCGAGGCAAACGAACGCCGCCGGCTCACAGCAGCCAATTGATTTTAAATTACAAAGTAACGGTTTTGTCTTGAGTGAGGAATGGAAGGACTTGGGCTGATGCGGATGTTTTTACTTGTTTGCTGCAAGCGGCATACATCACGAGGCTCTCTTGATCAATATACAAGTAATTTAATTACTGCATTACAGGTGATCAATGTCTGTAGAGTGCTTTGACAGCGAGAGAAGAATAACCTTTGCCGGACAACTAATATGTAATTCTGCTGGGAATGTGGCCACTTGAAGCCTTCCAGATGGCTGTGATAATTAGTCGCAGGAATGCTCAACGGCAAGCTCAATTTGAAGAGGGAAAGAGGAAGGGAGTTCCACTTCCGCAGATGATCATTTGTCTTGCATTACGAAGAAATCGAGCGCTATTATTTATTTCCCATTACTGAGCTATTCCTCCCTATTAGACGACAGAGAAATCGTTGTTGTGATTTGAATATTGAAGTATTTGTGGCATGCACATACATTTATTGCTAAGGATGTGAAATTATTGTGATGATAATAAAAGTTTAAAAAGTAGAACGGCACTTGGTAGAGCCGCATACCTCCGCCACGCTGAACAATTTGTGTTTTGTATCCCACTGGCGGGCCTAGTATGAATTCAGACTTTAACCAAAATGCATCTGGACCTGAACCAAAATATAGCTCGCTTGATCTTGTCACCAACCCAACTCATCCACCTAGTTTTGTAAAAACTTGTCCACAACTTTTTGAAATTTCATGGTTATGCAGTATATCATTTTGGCACAATCACACGATGGTGAAGAATCACTTCAAAAAGTTTTTAAAAGTCTCGTATCCGGATCCGGATCTTCAGCAAAATCAAATCAATTGTTCCTTGTCACACACCCAAAATTTCCACCAAGTTTTGCCCGAATTTGTGCATTGCTGAGATATTGTGATATATACATGGAAATACTGAAATTCTCCAACTTAGACCAACTCCGTGATGACGCCCTCATGACGACGTTATGCCTGCAAACCCAGAAGGTGTCACCAAGAAGATGAAAAGCGAAACTACCGACCTGGTTTCACTGTTATTGGGGCTCGTCAGGGCAACATATCGCTGTTCCATCCACTTGGTGACTTTTGAGGCCTTTTAGGTTTATATATTCGCTATTGATGCCCCCTGACTGTGACTGGTGAGGCCAGATTGTTGGGCTTGTTTGGCCCAAATACCATGTGTGTAAGTATATATATATATATATATATATATATATATATATATATATATATATATATATATATATATATATATATATATATATATATGTATGTATGTATATTTATATATATTTATATATATATGTATATGTATGTATGTATATTTATATATATTTATATATATATATGTATATATATGTATATATATTTATATATATATATATATATATATATATATATATATATATATATATATATATATATGTATGTATATTTATATATATATATATGTATATATATGTATATATATTTATATATATATATTTATATATATTTATTTATATATATATATATATATATATATATATATATTTATTTATATATATATATATATATATATATATATATATATATATATTTATATATATATATATATATATATATATATATATATATATATATATATATATATATATATATATATATATATATATATATATATATATATATATATATATATATATATATATATATATATATATGTATATATATATATATATATGTATATATATATATATATGTATATATATATATATATGTATATATATATATATATATATGTATATATATATATATATATATATATATATATATGTATATATGTATATGTTCCTTGCCTGGCTTTGGATCAGTCTCTGCATGTGCCTGCTTCACACCGTCTTCTTTTTCACACATTTGCCGCTGGCTCCACCCACCCACCTTCTCCAGCCATCCGCCTGACTCCGCCTGCTTTTCTCCGCCTTCTCTGGAATCTACACTCCCTTGCCGCTGGCTCTACCCACCCACCTTCTCCACACATCTGCCTGACTCCGCCTGCTTTTCTCCACCTTCTCTGGAATCTCCACTCCATTGCTGCTGGCTCCACCCACCCACCTTCTCCAGCCATCCGCCTGACTCTGCATGCTTTTCTCCACCTTCTTCACCCACTCGCCGCTGGCTCCGCCTACCACCCTTCCTCACACCAGATGGCCTCGCCCTTTCTTTGGATCAGTGCATGTGCTGCACTGACATCATAATCAAGCAGGAGACAACGCGCCAACCCTCGAACTGGGATCACTCGGCGGAGCGTCCCCAAAAACGTACTCAGCAGCATGGTCGGTCCACGGTGCAAGGTATTACGAGACTGTTAACCTCATCTCCTCTCATTTTTTTGAGATTAACTCCTCTTCATCGGGGTGTGTGTGTGTGTGTGTGTGTGTGTGTGTGTGTGTGTGTGTGTGTGTGTGTGTGTGTGTGTGTGTGTGTGTGTGTGTTGGAATCTGTCCTCGCTTAAGTAAAGAGTGCAGAAGAATTATATCGGAACAGGTCTGCTCTGTGTCTGCTTTAGTAAGTTGTTTGTTTTGTTGTCGTACCATACATTTCTTCCCATCCTGGTTTACACACAACAATAAACTACCTTCACTGTGCCACATATCTTTCCTCGCCTGCCTGGAATAAATTATTGTGTAGAAATATTCACAGCTCGTTTTTGTCTTTTCTTTCATTGGTCCAGCATCGTCTGTATCATCGTCAAGCCAGGACTTATTCCCAACGATTCGTTCCTTTTAGCCGGTACGTTCCTTGGCAGTGTCGCTCGGCGGCATCTGATCCGGTAAGGTGACCCGGTTTGGACAAGGCATACTGAGGGCATATCCCCCGGTAATTAGGTCACATGACTATTTTTAGGCAACCAATATTTGACGGAGGACCCTAAGTTACGTGGTTGAGTTATTGGCGTTCACAATCGGATAGCGTCCCGCCGCGTCACAGACGTGTGTGATGGCCTGCGATTCTGGGGGGTTTAGTGGGAACCTGAGATAGCTCCTCCCCCCCACCACCCCCAGTGGTCTTCTCACCTGACTCCTGGCCACAACAATGTATATAAATATATATATATATATATATATATATATATATATATATATATATATATATATATACATATATATATATATATCATACGAGCAAATACTACCTGTCGCTTAGCTGATGATAATACGAAAGGGGGAGGGAGAAAAGGAGGGGAGAAGAGGGAAAGAGAGGTGGGGGAGAGAGAGAGCAGGGAGAGTGAAGAGGTGGAAGGGAAAGGAGAGAGAGGAGTGAGGGGGAGCAAGGAGAGGTAGGGGAAGGGAAGACAGTGTGAGGTGAAAGGAAGGGAAGGCAGATGTGTGGTGGAGTGTCAATTATGATTTGTACTGTTTCATCAAAATGATTCTGCATAGAATAACAGTGAAGATGCAAACAAAATAATGTATGAAACCCATTTTCTCCCACTCAAACTGAAAACACGGTCTGGAGAAAAAACTCCTGTCTGGACATAAACACCGCCCAGATGCATCCAGAGACAAAGCCTGCCTGGACATGTTGGAGACAAACACCGTCCAGACATAACAGGTCAGGTCAGGCATGGGAGCATCAGCCGGAGCAGCGCATCGCTGCATCCACTTTCCGCCGGAACTCCAAGGGCCTCCGTCTCACCATCACCCAGGCAGATGCCTGGCCTATCCCCATCTCCTTGAGATGCTGATCAAACTGCTGCAACCACGAGGCATGTGGTCGGCCCATTGGCCTCCTCCACTCATGAGGCTCCCTCGCTGAGAGAATTTGGTGGGCAGGATCAGCACCAGGAAAATGAGCCTCATGTCCATACAGCCGCAGTTGGTGCTCACGGACGATGCAGGTAACAAATCTCATTTCAGTCTCTCTCAGCAACTGCTCGTTGGACACAAAGTCCGACCAGCAATAGCCAAGGATTCTCCAAAGAGACCTGGAACCAAAGGAATTAAGTCTCCATCTCAGATCCCTGGTCACAGTCCAAGACTCACATCCATAGAGTAAGACTTGGAGCACCAAGGACCAAGACTCCCGCACAGGTACCGGCAGTGCCACACCCTGTGATCCAGTGAATCCATAACACTCCAGGCCCAACTCAGACGTCTGTTGACCTCTGGCTCTCAGCCAGTAGAGACATGCATATCACTGCCAAGGTAAGTGAATCTCTCCGTGACTTGGGAGGACAACATCCTCGCCACAAACCGGTACAGACAAGATAGCAGCATCCAAGATGTCATTGAAAGCCTGGATCTTAGTTTTGACCCAGGAAACCCATAATCCCAGTGGCTCCGACTCCTCATTCAGCACCCCGAGAGCCCCCAAAAGGATATCTAGAGTCTCCGCAAAGATGACTGCATCATCTGCGAAATCAAGGTCAGAGATCTTGACATTCACAAACGATGCACCGCAACATGATCTCTCCGACATCCTCCCCAGAATCCAGTCCATACAAGTGCTGAAAAGTGTGGGGGCCAGTACACACCCCTGACGAACTCCAGTAACAACTGGAAATAAGTCAGAGATGGTATCACCACATCTCACAGCACTCTCAGTACCAGACCACAATTCAGACATCAGATTGATCAGCTTTGGTAGCACCCCACGAAGACCAAGAACCTCCAGAAGGCATCCCGATTCACTGAATCGAAAGCTTTACAGAGATCAACATAGGCTGCAAGCAGCCCCTGCGGAAACTCTCATCTGCATTCGGTGAGGACACGACAAGCAAGGATACGGTCAATCGTTGACCTCATTGATGTAAAGCCTGACTGCTCCGGATGCTGGTGCTCAAGCAGATGGTGGTGAACCCTATCAATAATAATCCGAGCGAAGACCTTGCCCGGCACTGAGAGCAGCGTCACCCCTCGGTAGTTGTTGCAGTCCTGGCGATCACCCTTCCCTTTCCAGAGAGGGACGGAGAACAAGGCTCCTCTTCCAGTCAGTTAGGATGATGCCTGTGTTCCAGACAGAACACATAAATGCATGCAACGACACGAGTACAGCATTTCCACCAGCCTTGAGAAGTTCATCATAGATGCCACAGATCCCTGGAGCCCTACCCACTTCAACCGGTTCACCACATTCTGTGTTTCCACAAACGAAGGTGGATGATAGTTGATTGGAGGGTCAGCGATAGGGATAGTAACACCACCGACATTCAACAGCTGGCGGATCAGCCTGGTACAGCCGTTCAAAGTAACTGGCCCGGCGGGACTTCACTTCGGACTCCTCTGTCAAGAGCCCACCAACCTCTGCTCTTACTGTAGTAAACTGAAGGATGGGCTTGGAGGAACGCAATGCATGAATTCCCTGCAAGCAGGACGAGAATCGCTTGATCACAGGTGATGCTCTACCCCCTCACAGATTCCTCGCACAAAGGCCTCCTTGTCCACCCTTAGTGCACGTACAGTTGTACGGCTCAGCTCCCTGAACAGCTCAGCTCTGCCATTCAGCCTGGCCCTGCGACTCTCGTCAATAGTGTCCAGTGTCCCTTGAAAGACAAAATTCTTCTTCACCCGATGGTGAGTTCCAAGACATCCATCGGCAACATCAAAGTCGGTGGTCTTGAAGGCACTCCACAACTCTTCAGGATCGTCCAAAGCACCCAGGCGCCCCAAATCTCCACTCAGCTTGTTCGAGAACTCTTCAGCTGCCGTCTCATCCTTGAGCTTCCTATCATCCAGCCTCGGCTGGGATGGCACCATTCTCCTGGATTTAAGGTGCAACTTCAGAGTTGCTACAAGCCTGTGGTCAGTATTGAGGAACTGAGCACTCCGGTGGACCCTGCAGTTCTGGATTATCCCCCAGTGACCATCGACAAGCACATGGTCAATCTCCTTTGCCACACCACCAGCGTTGGAATTTCAAGTCCAGCGATGAGCCTGTGGTTGCTGAAACCAGGATCCAGCCACACTAAGTCCACAACTTCTAGAAAAGACAAGGAACTTCATGCTATTCTGGTTCACAGTTCTGGACCCTTGGACAACAATACATGTCTCATAACAATCCCTATCATTGCCAGTTGATGCATTGAAATCCCCTAACACTAGAATAGAATCTCGCTTGGGGCACTGATCAACCACAGACTCGAGCGTGGCGTGGAATGCGTCCTTCATGGTGAGGTCACTCGCCTCAGTCGCAGCATATACAGAGACCAGGGAAATGACACCTAAGGAGTGACTAATCCTTCATCTCATAAAATGCTCGTTGACCGGTGTTACCTCAATTATCATTGGAGTCAGCATATTGGACACAGTTACAACAACTCCTTGAGTATGGTAACCATCAGAGCAACCAAACCAATTGTAGGTGTAACCTACCGACATGACCTCGCCGCAATCCGATCTCCGAACCTCAGAGAGTGCTGCAATACCAATGTCCAAACGCTTGAGCTCAGATGATAACAGAGACAGGTAATCATCCTCTCTTCGGGATAGGACATTCCAGGCACCCACCCGAAGGGACCGCCTCAGGTTAATGTTAACCCAAGAAGACAGCTGTCTGGTGGATGACACCTCAGCACCACCTCGACACACACTTCCGCATTCTGACCTGGGAAGATTACCCCGTGGTTTCCCTCCTATCATCAAAGATTGGGGGTCCCGAAGGCTTTACCCCAATCCCTTCATCCTGTGAGCTGCCCTGCAAAGGGCAGCAACACAGGAGGTACTCCCACGGAGTGGGTTTTCAGATTTCTTTTTGCTTTTGTTACAGTATGTTTTGTGGAATGAAGTGTTTTACAGTGGCTGGAGTGGAAATCCTGCCACCAACCTCCTAATACAAAGTAATCCACCTGCAGGAGGACGTCCACAGACACAGTTGGGCACTCGATATGGATGGCCATTGGCTCACCAGGAGCTCCTCCGCCCTTTGACATCACCACAGACATAATCACCATCCGGATATGTCCAGAGGGAGGGAGAGAGAGAGAGAGAGAGAGAGAGAGAGAGAGAGAGAGAGAGAGAGAGAGAGAGAGAGAGAGAGAGAGAGAGAGAGAGAGAGAGAGAGAGAGAGAGAGAGAGAGAGAGAGAGAGAGAGAGAGACAGACAGACAGACAGACAGACAGACAGACAGACAGACAGACAGACAGGAGGGTCCCTGCGTGATGAACCTAAAATTTCAAATTTTGATTAATCGGTCCATAAGACCTTCTTTCCATTTTCAGTAGTCCACTGGCGGTGCTTCATGGCCCAGACAAGCCTCTTTTTCTTATATTGCCATTTTCCCAATGGC